>NC_072737.1:37943549-38088549 GCF_026930045.1 Uloborus diversus
ACGAAATTATCATGAAGTGGAAAGGGAGATCGAATGAACATAGCCAATTGACGAGAAATTTGTCATCCATTTATTTGTAAATATACAGGCGAAGCGAATAACCGTTTAATTTTTCAACTACGGGCAAAGCCGTGCGGGTACCACTAGTAAAAAATAAATCATAAAATGACGCTAAGACATTATAACAAGTACCTAAAGAAAGACTCAAAAAATGCACATGTAGGGCAGTTGTGCAATAATGTGTTAAAACAAGAGTGCAGCGGTTTTGCTAATTATTTCCAGAGGAGTTTCTAATTTGTATGACTGCATGATAAAATGTCCATTGAAGTAAATCTTCACGTTTTTAATTTCAATTACCTATACGTTAACAGTTGTGAATCTTAACTAATGTCACACATTTTAACAAAACTGAATTACTTTTTTGAGAGTACGTGTAGTTAATGTGACACACAAAAAGGAGTTTTGATAGCCAGGGACGCCCCGAACTTAAATTTTTGGGATTGCGGAAATTCTCAATTTGTCAAGTGAAACTTCAAATTTTGCAAACTGATGATAAGTTTGTCGAATAGACTCCAAATTTTGTCGAATGGTGATGATTTTGCCGAAGAAGAAAATTTCTGGAAGGTCACAGTGGCTTCCGTGACCTCCCGGACCCCTCGGTTAATATATCTTTATATATATATATATATATATATATATATATATATATATATATATATATATATATATATATATATATATATATATATATATATATATATATATATATATATCCTTAGTTGTACAAAACTTCAGGCTTATAAACAAGCACTCAATAACTACACGAAGACGAAGGAAAAAAATTCTCTTACGAGCTATAGTAGTTTAGTTACAAGATATATGAGGTCAAAATCATTTTTAAGCAATAATTATGAATATACCTTTTCTTGTGAGAATAATATAGAACATTTGATACAACTGACAGAACAGAATAAGATTAAATGCACATTTAACCTTTTATCTTTATTCCGCATCAGGCTTTGAAAGCATCAACGTAACAGTATTTTACTAAAAGGAGTGGCTGGAATAAAAATATAGTTTCGAATAAACTATAAATTCCTTTCATATTGAAATCAGCTAAAGGTGGAACATAGGTAACATGTTCAAGTCAACCACCAACTGATAAGGGGATAATACCCGTGCATTATTCATTGAATATAATTATTTTGTCATAAGATATTCATATGTATAGAGAAGATTAACAGCTGGTAACTTAATACTAAATATGTATGTCAGTTAAACAGCATTGTTTTAAATTCGTCTAAAAAAATTAAATGTAGGTTACAGTTACCGATTTTTAGTGAAATTTAAAGCAAGGCGTATTTTAATAAATGAATTTAATTTGTACCATAAAATTAGCAAGAAGAGATTAAGATGGTGAAATTTTATAATGTATGAATAAAATATCAACACAGTTTGCTAAACAGTTATCAATATTTATCAAAAACAGTGACAAATTGTGCGAAGATTTGGAAAAAAAAATTTTTGACACAGATAGTAGAAATTTAAAACCCTCAAACAATTCTTAAAGCAAGCATTAATCGCTGATTTTTTTCTTAAATAACTTTTTGATGGGGAAGAGATAAACCCCTCAAGCTGCTTTAATTGTAAGCCCTATTGACAATCCTAGTATGAAATTCATGTATTTAAGGGGTCACATTACCTTTAAAACGATTTTTTTAAATTTTAGTGAATTGTTTTATTTTTTGAAACCTTAACACGCATACTTTTTTGCAATTAATAATTTATTTTCAAAAATTGAAAATATTGCCCAGTTTTTTAAACGTAAAAAATTTTAGGAAAATTTCAATTTTTTAAAATTTCTAACGCTTTTTTTTATTTGTGCACTTATTTTAAAAACGTTTTTTGCTAAACGATCACAATAATCATCTATAAAAGTCTGTGCATTCGTTTGTTCATATATTAATTTAAAAAATTTATATGACTAACTATGTAAAAAATCCTAAACATTTCTTAACAAATTTTGTTTTTAAAGGTATAACATGCTTTAAAAATTTTAGTAATTTAGTATTAATCTAATGCACAATTTTGTTAAATATATAATCCTGACTGCAAAAAGTATTACTTTAAAGCTGTATCTTTAATAGAAAAAAATCCTTCCAATTGCAGGAATTCCAAAAACATGTAAATACAAAAAAAAAAAAAAGATTATCGAGAAAAATTAATTTAAAGTTTTCCTTTTACTTAAGAATACATAGCGAGCATGACCAAAAACAACTCATAACTTCTTAAATATTTGAACTAAAGCGATGAAACTTTTCCCTTGTGTTTGGAATTATTTTTAGTTTTGAAAAAAGCAATAAAAGTTTTCTTGATCGTTTGGTTATTTTCGAGGTAATGTAAACCCTCTTAGCACTTACTGTTCAACGTATCCTGAACAGGATCTGTACCACAACTTCAACTTTGCAAAGGAATCATTATTAAAATTTCAGTAACAATTGAGGCCAGTGGTTACCAACGTAATTTTGGCTGTGATCCACCCTAAAAGGCGGATACCCCCCTATGATGGTGTGTAATTCGTAATACTCTAAGCATGAATGTATTTTCTCATGTCATAAAAGCGTTATTTGGTTTTTAAAAATCTTTTAAAATAAGATAAAAAAGGATTTTTTTAAGGAAAGAAATTAATGTTTTAACACTCAATGTTTTCAGCCAGGTTGAGACTTTTATTTAATGATCTTTTTATTTATTTTCCAATTTATTTGACCTATAATTGATTACTACGTTTTTCTAGAATCTAGAAGAAGTTATAATTTTGAATAATCTTCATTCGATCTTCTTGGATTTTCATTCATTCTAAATGTTACATTCGAAAAGAACACCAATCAATTGTAAGCTTTTTATTAATATTAAAAGAAGCAATAATCTAAAAATGAATTATTTATATAGCAAGAAAGTGCGCAATTATAATTTTAAAAATAAGAGGTAAGTAAACTTGTAAACTTAAAAATGACTATTTATTATATATTTTTTTAACAGACAAAATTAAGAATAAAATCATCTTCTAATAAATTCCTTTAAATATCTTTGGTATGAGATATTATCAAGTGAGATTTGACGTAAAAAATGATCTACCACACCTAATGACCTTAAGTAAACGACATGACATCGACCTGAGTAAGTCAACTCGCAACATAAAGCAGTGAATCACGTGACTTGTATCTAACAACCACAAAGGTAACCAAGCCACGGAAAAATGAAATCAATAAGCAATCTATATTGATAAAAAAACTGGGAATGGAAAAAGTCAAAACAATAACCCAATTCATAATACTTCCTGAAAAAAAAAAAAAAAAAAACACACGCACACACACACACACACACACACAAATCCCCCCTTAGTGAGGTATGCGCCCCACATTTGGAAACACTGATTTCAGCGCTAGACCAAAATTCAAGCAAACAAAATCCAGAGTTATAATGGAGTTGAAAATAATTGGTAGTAAACAATACCACTATTTAAATACTGTGATATTTTTATTTTCAGAATTTCTGTAGTCTTGCACTAATCCGTAGGCCTCAAAAGACCTACAGAATTATGCTACATTTGCGAATCTTCCTTGTTGAATACCCTGTTCACTACGTGCAGAAACGTTAATGGTAAGAATTTAGGACAAACTTGATATTTTGTCAGCAATAGATTTTGGTGACTAATCGATGATGATTTAAATGGAAGTAAGAAACAAAAACGAAATTTTAAAGAAGTGAAAAATAATAATAAGAGCCATTAAAATGGCTAAAAATATACTCAGGGACACCCTGGGGGTAGGTCACGGGTGGTCACTGTGACCTCCCAAGTATTTCCTTATTCTGCAAATTTTGTCTGACGATTCGGCAAAATTTAGAATGACATTCGGAAAAGTTATCATCATTCGGGGAGATTCGAAATTCTATTCGACAAATTGAGAATTTCCAATCTCTCAAAAATTTGAGTTCGTGGCGCCCCTGACTTAAATGGACCTAATAAATTATTATATCAAAAAAACAACATTTACTGGCTACAAACAATGCATTAGTACGTTTCCTTTTCAATGTCAACTCCTCAATTAAAAGAACTGTTTAAACTGAAATCCTATCCTGACCATTTTCTATAGCAGAGTTATCCTTTTATTTTGGTTTTGTCGGACCCACAGAAAGTGGTCGGTTACTTATATTAAATGGTTGGTACTATGGCTCCTTCAAAATGCAACAAAACCTTGCAGATAGTCTGTAACAACCTGAATGACTTTTCAACTTTCTGCGTTGATGTGGGTTGTTCTAAAAAAGTTTAAGTTCCGTCCTCTCAGTTTTTACCTCTTCATAGCATGTCTAAAACCAAAATAATAATGGTACAATGACCGAAATTACGATATTCTTAAACCGCTTAACTTATCCTTCTGCCCATTCAGAGGTTGTCTATATAAACAGTTCAACCGACAGCCAATATAAACACATCATACACATTCACCATTTCAAAACTCGAAAGTGGCAGGATTTTCAAAATAAGATCACGCAGAACAAAAATTAATTTAAAAACATCCTGGAAATTAATAAGCACAGAAACCCAGCTTGCCCCAATTTCTGTCACCGTAATGGTCCAGATTGCTGACAAATTGATCACTTGGAACTCTTTCCTGTGTTTGGGTATAAAAATGCGCGTCCTGCCGTCAGAAAACGCCGTGCTCCAGAAGAACAATCCCCCAGTGACCTTGTCGACAGTCGTAAAACGGACACATTTCGTTTTCACTGGATAAATGTGTTCCAATTCATTACCAGACACGCAAAGGAAGGTCTAATTGTTTTGGTTCATCACAATGCAGTTCGGTTTCCCTCGCCCGTGAGAGTTGAAGTTTAATGGCCTATTATGGCTTAAATCTCTTCGGAACGACAGTCTGAGTGGATTCAGCTGGAGTGGAGTTGGATGAGTTGTGTGTGTTCACTGATTAAAATGTTTGGGTTTGCAAAGCGACCCAAACATTTTGATCAGTGGTTCACGAGTACAGGGTCAGTTGAGGGAGACGGGTTAGGGGAAATAGAATTTCACTGTCTCTAATTTGTAGATCCTTCCCCTTTGTTTTTGATCAGATTGAGAGACAAAATTTAGTGCATTATGTCCAGTAAGGTAAAACAACAGTAGTGGAAACTTGAAGGTTTATATTTGAAAAATTAGGATTCCAGGTCTCCCAATGGATTCAAAAGTGCATCGAACATGCAGTGAAGTACTGGCCACTACTGGCAGTGGCGGATACAGCCGGCGGGCAACCGGGCATTTGCCCGGTGGGCCGGTCATGCATTGGGCCCATCAACTAACAGCAAAGTATTTCGGGCCTGTCTACTAACAGCAAAATGTAAATTTTGCGCGCATGTGTTTAGAATAACGCAAATGCGCAAAACACAGCCTGAGCTCCTCTTTACGAATGGGCTAAAGCTTGCGGCTGGAGGGAGGCAGGGCCATCACCAAGAGAGGGGGAGGGGGGAATTTCTGAAATGGGGCTGTCCATGCCCTGATTACCATAACAGGCTGACTAGGCCTAGGCAAGGGGCCCCATGTTCCTATGGGGCTCCACATTTTTCAAAGAATTATGCATAGCATTGCAATGATATGAAAAAATACACGTATTTTTTTATAAAAAAATAATAATAAATTATGACTTATTAATTGGGAAAAAACTTTCCTTAAAAGGGAATTTTTAATCATTCTGCCAGTAACGGATTTCCTTGTTCACGATTATAAGGGGGCCCAAACGGGATTCATAAATGCACATATGTGATTTATACATAGTTGAGTGATTAGACAAAAAGGCCTCCAAAAGTGCATTTGTGCTTTAAAAATGTAATTCAAACACTGCATAGTCTTCAGGGGGCCTCCAAATTAATGTGGGCCTAGAGTCTTACTTTTAGTTAGTCGGGCCCTGGGGCTGCCAATATATTTTTAGTGATATAATAAAAAAAATGAATAATAATAAAAAAAAAAAAACACGGAAACCTTAGCGGTAGTAAAAAGTTAAAATACTTTTGGTTTCTTTGACGCTTTTATTTATAAATGACAATTCACAATTGCTCTAAAATGCAACTTACAACAAGGGCCGACGTGAGGTCATGTCAGCTTAGTTGGAGAATAGGGGCCCGGCTCCGAATTGAACTCGTGGAGAGTGTAAAATATCCTAATGGCGAAAGGTGTAGAAGGGAGCCTGTAAAAAATATTGACCAATGTCATTTTTTTCCCTTTTTGCTCTCGACGACCCTGTTTATAACTATTCGAATAAAAGTGATAAAATATTTTTTTCCGTAGAATTATTTTAAAAAATGCAATTTTAAAATACCATTGAGGAGCATGAAAGACTTTACATTATTAAGATTATCAAATCAAAGGCCAAAGGCCGCCGAAATGTGAATTTCAAACATTTTTTGACGAAACATAAAGTATTCTGTACGCTGCACAAACTTACGGTTTCGGGCCCTTCAGTTTAAAAAGAAAATAAGTTGATAAAACCCAATGTTGAAAGAATTCCGGTGGTCCCCAGAACCCCCCCCCCCCCCTCCTAATATCATCGAAGATTGTGTAAAATTTAAATTTTTGGATTTCACTTTTGAATAACTTCCTGAGAGAACAGCAGAATCCACTCCCGCCGTAACATGGAATTCCAGTTTCGAAAGTTGCTGGAGGAAAGCACTCGAACCTCTCCCATTTTTTAACATTCCCAAAGATGGTCTAAAACTGGGTTTTTAAATTAACAGTATCAGAAATTTTCTGGGAAAGTGCTCCATCCCCTCCTCTCTCTTGGCATCATCAATGAAGAACGTTTTAAATCTCGTTTTTAGTGCTTCAATTTCGAAAATTTTCCCGGGTGAGCCTCCTGAAAACTCCTTTTCCTAACATCACTGAAGGTCAGCAAAAATTGCGTTTTTTGAACTTAACTTCGAGTAACTGTCGGTGCCCTAGTCTTTACCAAAAAAGGCTTTTAAGACTTCAATTTGAAAATTTTCTGGTGGATGGCCTCGGAATTTATCACCAAAGATCTTCTAACACTGCGGTTTCAGAGCTAATACATATATTTTTAATTTCAGAGGAGAGCCCCCGGAACCGCTCTTCATAGCATATACTCGAAGATAATTTGAAATTCTGTTTTTGGATTTCCACTTCCGAATAATTGTAGCAGGAGAAACCCTGAACCTACGCTCCCCTGACATCACCAAATATTACATAAAATTGAGTTTTAAGACTACAATTTCGAAAATTTTCCGGGGGAGAGGCTCCCTGGACCCCCCCCTGTTTCAAACTCAATGCTAATCTTTCCATTCAGTTTATATGCTAATACTTTAATGACTCCCAGAAGTCCGAAAGCTAAATCCACTTTCTCTCTTTGTATTGATACATGAGTTTGAAAAACAAAAATTAAGGGGCTGCCAAACTCGTACCCGACCCCTCCCACCAGGTTTTTGACCTCGTATCGAATCTGGGGGTCGTCAGGGTATGGCAGTATAAAAACGGGAATGTTTATGCCAGGGCCCAGTAATGTGTGTTTGTGTAGAGGGACCCATCACGTTCTAAGACGGTCCTAGTCTTTCACCCATGAACATCGCTAGATCAGTTTCATAAAACAGGGCAATTAAGTTACTTGTTATGACTGCAGAAAAGGACATACTAAACAAGCAGTGTTATCAAGTATATTCAATCAAGTTCGGGCATTATAAAAATACTTAAATGGACAATTACAATCACAAATTTCCCCCAAAATAAGATTTAACTAATACTGTATCAATTTGTTCACCATTAAAGCGCAGAAGTGTTCCTATCGTCTGTCCGTATCTGTTGAATTTCGTTTAAATAAAACATATTTAGTTGTTAAGAATAATTTCCTCATATTTAAGTGATATCCCAATCGTTCGGTAAAATCTATAAGAGTTATGGGGCCGCTACATCTAATGCCAGGGCCGATTTTTTCAACCAATCCGCCACTGACTACTGGTGTGTTTACCTTACCACACTTTTCGCTTAAACAGTCAGTTTAGAAGCTTAAGAAGTTCCCCTTCAGTGTGACAGTGGTGGATAGGGTAAACACACCTGGCAGTGGTCAGTGCTTTAGTAGTGGCCAGTTCAAGGTTTGTATTCAAAACAATAGAATTGCAGGTCTCTCAATGGATTCAAAATTGCATCAAACGGTGCAGGAAATATTATATCCTGCTCGTTTAAATCCATTGAGAAACCTGGAATCCTATTTTTTTTCAAATATAAACCTTGAAGTGGCTACAACTGAAGCACGCTGAAGCACCAGTGTGTTTTCCTTATATATTTTTATTTTGGAGGGGGCCATTATAATCAAGCTTAGTCCCACTTTTTTTTTTCTTATAATTTGAATATTTTGAAGACAAACAACTGTTCAGATCTTCAATTTTTCCAAGGTGGGGCATTTACCGATTCCCCATCAATTTTCTAATATTACACTAACAGAATAAATGAACCTGATATTAAGTTTCCTGCAGTGGAGGAGTCAAGAGGTGCAGCATTTTGAGTAATCTTATTTTCAGAGTGACCATAGAAAGAAAGGGGAATGAAAGAAAGAGAGGGAAACTTAATTTGCTGACCAATAATATGCATCTCTTGAAACAATTTTATAATAAGAATTCTTTTAAAAATAATTCAGATTTTTTTCCCAACAATATTTTTTTTCTTTTTAAAATGTCTTTGCTTTCCCAAGAAACGTTCTTCTCTTGAATAAGAGGTACGGAACCGCTGCCCCCCTCTGGTTGCACCAATGCGGGGTGCTGACGAGCTATTATTATTATTATTGTTGTTGTTTATTTGAAGCTAAAAGCACCGAAATTATTTGAGAGCAAACAAACTAAGTAACAATAGCTGAGTAATAGCAATTATTTAATTTTTTTTTACAGATTTTGGGAGGGGACAGGACCACTGGGGCACCCCTATATATACTTGATGTGGAAAGTAGGTCGGAGGCCGCATGTGGCTCGCTGAATCCTACAAATGTAGTCTGAAATCATTTTAAAAGAAAAATCAGACGAACAATTTAATTAGGCCCTAACTTAGTGTAAAGTGAGCACAAAAGTGTAATTTACGTCGAAATTTAATCTTTCCAAAAGTAGGAAGACAAATTTAATTATTTCCCTTTTCCATATACGTTCAGAACGTATAGGATAGATGGAAACACCTAAATTGCGAATCAAAAATAGCAGGAATGATAAAGTTTTTACTAACATTTCCCACGATAAAATTAAAAAAAAAAAAAAAAAAACTTAGGTGAAACCATTTACTTTGCATTTGTAGATCTACTAGAGTGGAAAATGTAAGATCATTAAAAGTTTTTTTTTTTTAAGCTGGACACTTCTTTTGATAGTTGATGTCTTCAATTTTCGTAAAAATTCCAGGATGTGTTAGTGGTACTATGATAAGAAAAAGTGAAGTTTCTTTTAAAAAAAAAATGATTTGTTTGTCCTTGAGTAGGGGTCAAAGTTTAAGGTCGTGAAAAAAAAAAGAGCTAAATATATGATTGCTTTGCTTCAAAAGTAATGAGTAAACCAAACCAATTCTGGATACCACTTGATACTAGGTACATGCTAGTATAAATATTTTGGTGACTCACTCATGGTTTTGAGAGAAAAGGTCAATTAAATTTCAACTTTTTATACATTTTTTGCTTTGTTTGGGCCCGGATATCTGCTAAATCCGTGAGTAACCCTCAGAAACAGTTATATGATTTACTACTCACCACAGTATAGTACTAAGAAAAATATAAAACAGCTTTCGTTTATCTAGGCTTTAGTAGTTAAACGGTCTCAAAGTCAATGATTTTTTAAAAATGGCCAAGTTTAGAAGTCAATAACTTAGTAAAGGTCCATTTTAGAAATCCATGGCAATCTATCAACCTTTTTCATTACGCGGTCTCAAAGTTGATAATTTGAAACAAAAAGAATCAAAGTTTTAGGTCAATTACTCTAAAACGTCTGAGTCAATAACTTTTCTACGTGGTGTAGTTTTGAACTCATGTCAGAAAACCATGAGATCTAATCATCTTACTTAATTGAATGGTCTCAAAAATGATGATTTCAGTATAAAAGAGCGTTTTTTCACGAGTTTATATGCATGCTACTCAAAATCTTATGAACTCAAACTCACATAAAGCCTAGAACAGATCAACAGCCAAATGTACTTTTAAGCTCCCAAAATTTCATGCTTCCAGTGTTATAAAATTTTCTGTAACCTTGACCACAACATGGCAATTCTTCTCACAAAGCTGATCCGCCATTCTGGAGCACTATATTTTGGAGATCCTACATACTCAGGATTCGGATCTCGGAAGCTGAAAATTAGCATCAGGTTAGTATCAAAGGCATCTCTACGCCTCTATAAAATTTCATCCCATTTGGGGATGATCGAGGGGGGACAGTTTGAAAAATCCGGTCAGTTAATGTGGAATCACTTTGATATATATGAACATTATGCACATTTCTTTTTATGCACATTGACCTTTTCCTTCAAAGCCATGAGTGCGTCACCAAAATATTTATGCTAGAATGTACATAGTATCAAGGAGTATCCACATTTAAAAGAATTGGCTTGGTTCACTCATTTCTTTTGAAGCAAAGCAATCATATATTTAGCTCTTTTTTTCTCACGACCTTAAACTTTGACCCTCACTCGAGGGCCAGCAAGTCAAATTAGAGAGGAAAGAAGCTTCACTTTTTCTTATCACAATACTAATAAAATATCCTGAAAGTTTCAGGAAAATTGAAGGTATCAACTATCAGGTGCCCATTTACTTTGTCCAGCTTTAAAAAAAATGACTCTTAAACTTTAAAAAGCAATTTTTTCCCCGCATTTCAACCGAATCTCCCGCTATGCAGTACATTTATCTAGATTTTTTATCATTCTTAATAAAATTCCATTTCTTTTTAAACTTTGATTTTTTTTTTAAATCTGAGTAAAATTATGGGCGAATAATCGTTTATTGATCACGATCGTTCATTGTAGTACTTTACTATGCAAGTTGATGAGATTTGAGCAGTGGCATCCCGTCCTTAAACATTTGGGAGGGAGAAATTCTCATTTTATCAAACGAAACTCCAAATTCGAGCGAATAATTAAAAAAAAATGAGAATGCACACACGCATACATCTAATGAGAAGGGACAATAGACATTGGAAAATAATAACAACAATGATTAATAATAATAATTATAATGATTAATAGTAATAAGGAAAAAAATTGCTTTCAACAATCCACAAGCAGAAGCTTGAACCTACATTTTTTTGAAAAAGGCAAAATCTACTGCTACTGCTTGTCAAATAGATTTAAATTTCAAAACATATTATTAACCAGCCCTAAGTTTTCATTTACAGCTTTTCTGACATTTCAAATATCTACAACATACAAAGTGAAAAATATATGTTCAGGTTGACTGATACAGATGATGGTAATAGTAATAGGGATAATGAAAACAACGTTCACGCCGCTTAAGTCAAAGGCTTGAGACTCACAAAACCCCAAAATTATGCAATTTAAGTAATGACAATAATTTTGGGAGGGGCGGGAAAAATCCACGGCTTTGAATGCAATTTTCATGCAGCGCGAAATTGAATACTCCTCCACTAATGTACCTGATGCACATGAATGAATCGTGAATGAATGCGGCTCTTATTGTCCGGCATTCATCATTTATTTACGCGGCGGGTGGTAAGACTGGGAACGCTCCAACTCCCCTCTCAAAGTTAATAATGCACACAACCCTTTCCGGGAAATGCAGAGGGACATGGGGGAATTGCTGTTAATCAACAGCCGTCAAGGCGGGAAATACAGACGATTTTTACACTGAGTTCTGAAGAATCAGAACTTGAATAGCAATAAAATCCTCATATATATAATAGCAAATGATCGAGTATGATCGCTCCTGACGTCATCAATATTGAAACTCGCACCACGGCATGATAATTTGATAATGTTTTTTTGGTAATGTGTGACATGCAGGGAAAGGCGTTATTTTGACAAGGCTGAACTGGATCCAGTCACTTAGCTGTTTTACTGGTAAGATTGTCATTTTAGGAGAGTGAAGAAACGAAAAAGAGTTCAACTATTAATGCTATCTACTGGAGTTTAGGGTTAATCCACTGGAGTTAAGGTCAAAATTTCAACTATAAAAATATCACCTAACAGGCAATGGCTTCGTTAAAATGCAGAAGACAATTTTCACCCGTCATACCTAGACGGGTGATTTTCTAGTTATACAATAATACTTATCTTAAGATGGTATTTAATGTACCTGGTTGAAAGTGGCATTCTCGTTGACAAGGTGTCTTTGAAAGCAGAGCCCGTGTAAGATATCGAGGGCCCCTAGGCTAAACCCTTTTTTCAGGGCCCCCTGTACGTAAACATTATTATTTTATTCATTAGAGATAGCATTTAAAGCCATTAGCAAAAACCAATTTTAGCCATTTGGAGGCCCCAAAAGAGCGGGAGGCCGTAGGCCACGGCCTAGTTGGCCTATTTAGTAATCAGGCCCTGTTTGAATGGCCACTAATGGGGGGAGTGCAAAATGAGAAGGGTACATACAGGGGCGCCACGAGCTTAAATTTTTGTGAGGGTGGAAATTCTCAATTTGCCGAATAGAGCTCCAAATTTTGCCCAATGATGATAATTTTGTCGAATAGAACTCCAAGTTTCGCCGAATGATGATAGTTTTTCCGAATGGAACTCTAAATTTATCCAAATAATGATAATTTTGCCGAATGAAACTCCAAGTTTTTCCGAATGATGATAATTTTTCCGAATTTGCCGAATAAGGAAATTTTTGGGATATCACAAATGGTCACAAATCGATGGGAGGTCACAGTGATTTCCCATCGGGGCGGCCTTGGGTACTGACCCAAGCAAATCAAGTCCATAACCCTTAATCTTCATGTATTGGGCTTGGAAGCTGTCAAACCTAATAAAAAACAAAGGTCACCAGAACTTGATACAGGGTAGTATACTGCGGTGTTAGATTAAATTACGGACTTTGATGAATATATAGCACTAAATGGTCACATTTTTCCAGCACGAGAATCGCACAACATGCAAAAATAGACATAGAACCCATATGCCCTAAACGCCTCTGTAGCTGCTTTGGTAAGTTGAAGCTTGACTTAGACAATGTTTACTTCTTTGTGGGGTAGTAATTGAAGTTTATTGATGCTGAGGTGAATTGAGTTACTTTTAGTAGCTTTAAGAAAGTATTTTAACTCAAATCCGCCAAAATAATGCTTTCCTTTTCACTAAACTCCTCAAAAAGGAGGTCAAGGTCAAGTTTTAACTAATCAGAGTTACATTATACATATGAGCTCACGTATTGCGGATTATTCAATACAGAGGAATTTCTATATTCACGGAAAAGATAGACTAGATGCAAACAAAACAGTCCGAGTTGGTTCTCATTGTGTTAAATTGCATATTATGTATTGCAAGACAACAATGCACCCAATATGAATCAGTTCTGATTGAAGGGGTTCCACGCAAGGCAAAACCACCCCTAATCTGAATCAGTTCTGATAAAAAAGGGTTCCACTCGAGGCTAAACCATCCCCAACCCAAACCAGTCTTGATTGAATAGGTTCCATTCTAATGCAAGAATCAACCATTCCCAATGCAAATTAGTTTGACTAATGTGGTTAAACTCTAATGAAACACTGAAAGATTCTCCATTCGATTTTGTTTTGAATAATGACTTTTCACTCGACTGCTATAGTTGGGGCAAGCCTAACCCGGTAGCAATATGAAGGCTACACAAACCTTAATTACAGAATTAGGACACTGCCAAGTTAGGATTGCCTCAACTTTTTACATAATCATTCCTATTCCAAATTAGAAGGAAGTTCCTCTCATGCAAGATTTAAGTTCCTCTCTAGTGCAAGGCTGAACCGTCTCTATTACGAATTAGTTCCAATTAACGAAGTTTCACCTTAATGTCAATTTGGAGGGTCATCGGTACGAAATATAAAAAAAAAATTCATTTTTCAAAAATCTATTTATATATATATATATATATATATATATATATATATATATATATATATAAAATCTCGACCCGAACGTTTTCGAAATGGCATTCGGATTTTTAGTGACAATTTTAGCAGTTAATAAAAATAGATTTTTGAAAAATGATTACTTTCAATGATATATATATATATATATATATATATATATATATATATATATATATATATATATATATATATGTGTGTGTGTGTGTGTGTGTGTGTGTATAAATTCACAAAGCGATTATCAAACAAGCTTCTTCGAAATTTATTGCCAGTTTTACGCTATAACAACTCTTATAAATTTTCAGAGTAATTTTTAAAGAAGTAACAGTTACATGAACCCCCGTAGGCCTGTTAAAAGAGGCATTATTAGGATAAGAAAAACATTTTGAGGTCGTAGAACTTGGATGTGCCATAATTTTACAATCTAAACCATACGATATCCGCCTACATTACAGAAAGGATTCCTTACAGGAGGAAGAACTTCCACGAAAGAATTTCTAGTACCTCAAAAAATCAAACCGCAGACGATATCAATAGCTAGTTACAAGCACATAAACTTGAAGCATCTCCTATTGTCTGACAGGGAACAAGAGAGCATTTTAACGCCTAGTCTATGAGCTCGCGATACCTGTCTAACCCCTTCCACGCTCCCCCCATTTTTTTTCTAATACAGGTCAACGGACAGTGAAACCAGTAAAAAACATGAGGCATATTCAACTTCATGCTCTGAAGATCGAACATTCCTTCGATTTATGACGGTAATCGAAGGAATCTTGCTCGAATAAAAAATGGCGAAAATTGGCAAGTGGTCTGAAATGTTTGAAAGAAATGTATGCATGACACAAAAATGCTGAAGATTATGAATGCAGGAAAAGAATTTCTATTCAGAAGAAAGTTGGAAATCACGAAGGGTAATTTCTCGCGATTTCACAAGTTAAACAAACAAACAAAAAAACTAAGAGTTGAGTTCAAGTTGAGTCATATGCACGGTAAACACTATTTTAAGCATTTTTGGAAAAATAAAAAAATCGAAAAGGAAAAGAAAGCACAAAGAACAAGCAATTAAGGGAATAAAGGGTAATGATATAAATAAAATGTGGAAATATATTTAAAAAATAATAACTCCATGAAAGCCGTAATCACCTTCAAAAAAATATCATTAAAGAAAAAATAATATAAAATTGAATGGTAAAAGACTGCATATTTTTCACTGCCTCTTTCCCAAAGCCTTCGAATGTATTACAGGACCCCTTGGCAGATCAGGCAGCGGATCCCTTGCCAGTTTTATTAAGTTTATGAATAATATATGTACTATTTGTAATTCGTTTTAATATCAGTCGGGCCTTATCTCTATTCGGGCTCCACTGCTCTCTACCCATGTGTGCAGGCCAAGTTCCTCACAGATAGTAACTTCTAAGGAAGCTATTCGATTAGAATCAAAAATAAACAAATAACAAATCTCATCACCAGAACACTAATCTGACACCTAAGTAGGTAAATCAAGCGTTTTTTATGATAAAACGTGAATGAGCCAAATCAACTTTTTTGGGGAATATGAAGAGGTTTACTCTAATTTCTGTTCTCCCTCTATCTCTCTTTCGATAACCAAATTTTAATATCTTTGGATTTGTCAAAGATCAAGCAAAATTTGCTAAATTTTAAAAAATAGAACATGGTCTCGGCAAAAATATTTCAAAGAGAGATTTTGTGTCTTGCTCTGAAGTTACTGAAGGGTTGAGAGGGGTCAAACCAACAGACAGTCCAAAAAATGGCCGACATTGATCTCCAAAGCTATCTTTCCTTTAAAAAAAATTATGAAAAATCTGCAATGCTTTTATTTATTATAATTTATTAGATTTTCTGTGTTTTGTTCTAAATTATATTTTTCCTGGATATTTCTTTTATTTCTATGCCCTTACTGGTTTTAATCATCTCATTTTCTTTTAGCTTTACTTTTATGTTACATTTTTTAAATTTTTTTCTTTATTTTTACAGAATGTTACATTAGAAGAAAAAGATCAAAATCATAACTTTCAATCTGAAGTGAAAAATTACACGTCTTGTTGCACTTGCATTCTTTCAATTTTTTGTTATTTCTAAGTCTAATTGGATTTTAACTAACAAGTGTCTTTTTTTCCTTTCTTTGTTTGTTTACCTCCAACGGATGCTATCACTACCCCAATATTTTCAAACAATTTATGAAGTCTGCGCTTAAATTTATAAATAAATAAATACGAATAAATTGAGAAATCGACAACAATAATTAAAAAAAAACATTTCTCTCTCTCTCTCTCTTCACACACACACATATGACACATATATGTGTGTTTCAATGGTGCAGCAAGGGAAGGTTACGGGGTCAACCCCTGCCCCTAGTGTTCTTGGCTTTAATACTATTGTCAATTTATATACACGTAAGATCTGTTCTGCCCTTCCCCCTTGCAACCCTTACAGTTTAACTCTGGCTCTGCTAGTCGCTTGTTTGTGCTTTGTTTGCCTGTTTTTAAGTTTAAAAATCGTGAAAACTGTTAATTTAAAAGAACCCATGTAAGTATAGCATTTTAAAGATAATACTTTTGTTGCAAAAAAGCCAGACTTACAGTAACTCAAGCAATCTTATTTTGATTATTTCTGTATAAATATATTTGTGTGTATGTATTTTAGGGAAATATACTTCCAAAGGAGACGATGAAAAAGTAAAGTAGGTCAAAAAAAAAAAAAATAATGGAGCAGTACAAAACAAACTATGATAAAATTTCATCAACTAAACCCTGGTTCAGAAATTGATTTCCTGAAAAAAGATGAAGACCATCACGAATACTGATCTAATTTTAAGCACAACGCCATTCCCAGAGAACGTAACCATAGACAAACAGTACTGGCTAAATTCTCATCAGAATTACAAGATTGGATAACTGAGGCCGAGCCTGCTGATGTCCAACCTCCCCAAGACGCTCATTTACGGTTGACCTTGTACCTTTAAGAATTCATTGTGAAGCGTGACTAATATTTTGACAAATTTCAGCCTCGCCATTGTCCATTGTTAAGCCTCGCTGCTAGAGCCAAATAGCTCCATGTTAAGGCTAGCAACCCCCACTTGCCGAATCTTTTTCCGAAAAGGAAACTGTATTCAAATGAATATCCGTTATGAGGTAAAAACCGAAGTTTTGTGGAAGATCTTTTCGCTTGAGTGGTGTTTTTCTTCCCTTTGTTTGGAATTGCTGTGTTTTTCGGGTTTGAATGTGTATTAGCTGTGAGATGAGAGAATTTGATAAGCTTGTCGGTGTCAAGTGTGATTGAATAAGCTGTGGGAAACTGAGCAAAAACTTGAAAATTAACTTAATACCCAAGTAAGGGAAAGTCAATCAGTCATTTTAGCAGAAAAACAGCTGAAGAAAAGCTTCTGAGCTGAAAATAGCATCATAAAATAGAATGAGTCATGGCCGCGCTAAAGGGGACCTAAGGGGTCGTCCACAAATTATGTCACACTTGAGGGGGAGGGGGGTTAGTGAAATTGTGACAATTTGAGACAAGGTGGTGGGTTGGAGTAACTAGAAGTGTGGCATTGCACATCTTGGTTGAAGGAAAAAAACTTTCCTGTAACAACTAGCTGTGTCGCCCGGCTTTGCACGGTCTACTTCGAAAATAAAAGTTTCGTTAAGTGACGTACAGTCTGCCCATGGATTTTATGAAATTGGTAAACATCTAGTTAAGACGAGTTTATAGGAATGAGGAAAAAGTAAAAATAGGGGGGAGTAGACATTTGATGCGCGTGTTCCGCTCATTTGTATGTGACTCTGCTTAATTTAGAGGCTAACATACATCAGCAAAAGCTGACATCCCTGAAAACTAATAAACGCGACCATTTAAATGGTGGTCAGACTGTACGTTCAACGATCAGGCTTAAATAAAGGGGAATAAAAAACAATGTAAAATTTCCCGCCAAAACAATAACGACATATATTAAAAATCTCCATCAAAATTTTAATATTAGTTTCTAAAAATTCCCATTCAAATGAGAAAACTTCGAAAATAAAGGTAACACTTCCCCACCCCTGAATGAATAAGGAGAAATGCATCTGAAGAGCCATAAGAATAAAGACAAGGGTTATAAAATAACCTCAATAAAATAAATCTATAAATTTATGCGTATAAAGTTTACAGTATTGAAACTTATCAACTTTGTCGCAGAAGTTATAAAATGTAAACTACATTTCTGCGACATTTATTGCAAAAATTTCTTGACAGTCATAGCAATATAGTTAGAAACATCACATGTAGCAGTCATTTGGTAAATGTGGTTCACGTTTAAATTCGGAGCTAAAGTTTTTGCTATCCCATGGCAAATATTTTTAAAAGCTCTCTTTTGTCCGGAATTTTCGATTAACCGAAGAAGGTTTGGTGCCGATCACTTCGACTACTCAAGGACTATTTTCATTAAATTGTTTTACATTTAAGCAGAATAACTTCCAACTCGCGTACGTGAGAAACCACACCCATTTCTTTTTAAACATTAAATAAGCTATTTAAATAAACTTTTAAAACCCAAATTCTTAATGTATCTTTTCGAAGTTACGACTTTGCAAATATTACTGCTATAAGGTGAAAGGATAAATTTCAGCGGAAATAATTCGTACTTAGGGATTTCAATACCGGTATGCGGTATTTTTAAAACGTGATACCGGAATACCGGTATCAGAAATTTCCCAAAAACTTATCAAAAACTTATTGTTTCGTTGCCAAATTTCATACTTTTGTGCAAAAAGTGCATTATTTATGAAAACTTATTGTAAAAAAATGTTAATGAAGGAAAAAATCTCACGATAAAAAAAATCAGCAATAGTAAGAATCACAATACATCTATTGAATTGTCCATAATAAGCCTGAAACTCTTTTTAATGAACAAGCTTCCTACAGTGAAAGGTATTCCTTCTAAATTCACTCAGGTGGGTGGTAATGCCGCTTACCATTTGTTATTCTAACAAGAAAAGATTAATCTCAATATTCAGTACAGTTGAGACCAGTGGCGTAGCCAAGGGGGGTCCAGGGGGTCTGGACCCTCTCCGAAATGACTAAGTGTAAGTATATGAGTGAAGAAAAAAATGCATTGTGTTGAAAACAAGCATTTTACTCAAGTAAAAAAAATGGAACAAGAAAAAATATGCATATATATTTCTCTCGTACAATATATAACATACAAAAAAAATTTTTGAAGGGAAAATTGATGTAAAAGGGGGTGTAATGGGATGTAAAATGATGAAAGTAAAATGGGGGGGGGGGAGGAGAGTGAAGGTGCGCTGTTAGGCGTAGAGCTTTATTGCAATTATTCTCAATTTTTTTTCTAGTGCGCGAAAATATTCCTCTCTTAAGTCTCCAAAACATTGGTTTCCTTGTATCATTGAAGTAGATGCAAATTCTGAGAATATACCTGTTTAGAATCTAACAAAAGGCATTTCTCCTTTGTCTAGTTCCCTCAAAACTTCTTGGAATTTTTGGTCCATGCGTGGGCTTCCTGGGGTAGTGGGGAATCTGTTTTGCATTAAATTTTGTTATTTTCTGCTAGTTTAAAAATTGAAATGCATTTAAAATTATTACTTGCCGTTAATAACAGTTAAATAAAATTTTCATCTCTAAAATCTATTTTGCTTATTTTTAAGAAGATCTCCGTATCAATTTGTCGAAATTTCTTACCCCCCCCCCCCCATCCGAAATAACTTCCTGGCTACGCCATTGATTGGACCCCCTCCGAAATGAAATCCTGATGACGTCACTGGTTGACAACAATATGTAAAAAAAATCAAAGTGTTGCTACAATAGATGGCTGTAATTAATCATTCATGGAACATATGAGCATTGAGAAGCAAAGTGATATAAGTGAACTTTTCAAAGTTTCTTATAAAATCGTTTAAAGAAAATATCCTAGGTAGGCTTTCATTGATTTTTTTTTTCTAAATCATGTTGTATGGCAGCATCTACCAGAGCTACTAACACCATCTCTTGCCTCAAAGTAGAGGAGTGTTTCCCCTAATACTTGTACTGGTTATCTATAAAATTTTAATTTTACCACTTTGATTCATTTGTGATTCTCTCATTGCCTCATATACATCCGTAATTACACTTAAAATCAACTTTAAGAAAAATGCAAATGAGTGATCAAGTAAATGGTTTGAGTTAAAACATGGTGCACAAAAATGCGATTCATCACACCGTCTAGTGATGAAAATATCATTTTATAAACTTTTCGCTACTTTTATTTATTGGTATTCTATTAATTCGTAGTTTTCTCAAGCCAAATTTTAAGATTAATAGATTGATTTTTGTACTATCTCATCAAACGAGCTGATGCTCATCAAACGAGCAAACAATTGTGTGGTGACAAAACTTGGTGGCCAAAAGGCTGGCGAAATATCACCAAGTGTCCGACAAATTATAACACCACTTGAGTTTACATCGAAATTAACAATGATTTCCCCCCAAAAAGGGGCAAAAGACCCCTTTGGAAACACCCGAATGCAACCAAAAAGAGAGGTGCACAACTAGACCCCACTAGGAATCCACGTACCAAATTTCAACTTTCTAGGACATACCGTTCTTGAGTTATACGATATACATAAGCACATACATACATACTTACATACAGACGTCACGAGAAAACTCGTTGAAATTAACTCGGAAATCGTCAAAACGGATATTTTGCGTGTCTATACGTTTTTAGGCACTTATCCACCTGTTGTCGAGTCGGAAAAAAAATTCAACATTCATTCGATGGTGAGTAAAATGGAAATTAAGGTCGATTTTTGAGTGAAATTTTTTTCGCGAATACAATTCTTCCTTTTTTGTAAAAGGAAGTAAAAAGCAATGTACATTTAAAATAACAGTAGTTTTTTAATAAGTTAAAAACTCTGTAATTAAAAGCTATTTACTGTTTTCAGCTGATACCGAAAATACTTGTACTTTACCTCAACAAATACCGGTATTACGAAACTGCAAAATAGCTCGAAATATCGGTATTCGGTATACCGGTATCCCGGTATTGCAATCACTATTCGTACTCTTTTATAAGCTCCGAAAGCTTACAAAGATGCGGGTAAGGGTGGTACTTTCACGTTATAGATAGGTCACGGCTCATTTTTTACATTTTTTGCCAGACCGGTCAAAACAATACACTTAGTAGCTCGTGAAAAGTTGCCAAAATCAATATTGCTGAAATTTGAAATTTAAAACGATTAATTTTAAAAAAAAACATTAAATTCAGTAAGACTACGCTACATTAAAATGAAAAAAGGTTCACTAAAAAAATGAACTAATAAATTAAATGATTAAATATACAAAATTTGAATGTAGCAGAAGGTTTATGTTACTGTTGGATCTGTTTTAGCCTAAATTGAAATTCATTTTCTGAGACTACTTCTGAATAACTATTATATCATCTGTTTTATCAGACATTCCACACCTTGTGAGCTTAGAGTAACTGCGTAAAAATTTTGGAAAAGTAAAAATTTTATAGACGTGCAAGGAAGTCATGTGGTGTAAACATCATATTTTTTAAAGTAACATTGTACCCTATATGTTGTGAAAAGGAATAGCTTTTGCCGTTTTCCGTACCCATAATACAGATGTATAAAAACTCAACATTCAATTACAGTCAGAGTGAAAAAATATTCTTTGGGAAGCTGTTATAGCACACAAAAGTTTTATCAAAAACTAATTTGAATGTGGCAAGAAGAGAAGTAGTTATTTAAAAACGCAGAGGGATAGGAGAAAAGAATGAGCCTTTTCATCATTAAGAATATAAAGAAGGTAATCAGACCGGTGAAGATGAAATCAATCAAGTCTTTTCGGGGTCAAAGTGTCAAAAAAAGGGGTGTTCTCCATATTCTTTGAGAATACATGAAAATGTGAAAAGTCGATTTAAAAAAACTGAACCAACCATAAAAGAACAGTAATTTAAAATAACTCTAAACCAGGGATGAATTCTTAAATTTTCCAGTACCGGAACACTTGCGAGAAATAATTATTTGCTTTTTTTCGGCCACATCATAACTTTAAAAGTGAAGTATCATTTTTAAGATTCTTCTACCGCTTTTGGAGAAAAGAAACAAACAGTATACATTTTACCTCTTTTAAAAAAATAAGTTATACTAAAAAAATAGATTTGACAGGTTAAATTGCTAATTTCCACTTGTATCGCTAAAAGTGAGTGTTGGGTAGCTCAGTTTATAGGCGTTTGGCTTTCTACCGAACGTCAGGGATGGGGCTCCAGTTCGGGCGATATACCTTTATAGCAATATGAAAGCCAGCATTTTGAGTTATATGAGCACCTTATAGTTTTTGGTTGACCCTACCGTTATCGAGTTTCCTAATCAAATAAAGATTTGAAACAATATAATAATGTATTAAACAAAATTTGGGTGTTCTCTCCCACAAAACCTTGCATAACTGTTTTTAATGTAATATTGTTAAAGGTTTTTTTTTTTTGATAATGGGGTTGTTTCCTTCAGTCAAAAGTAGTATCTAGTCACTGAAATTGATAGAATAAGGAAAAACGATAACATGGACCCAGAAAATTCTTTCATTTTCCCAACAGTTATTTTTTAATTATTTTTTTTTAATGTCCGATTTTGCAAACAAGGCGTGGTCTTGATGACGTCACAAATGATGCTCTTTGGCGCATTTTGTGCGTTTCCACGTTATGATAATCAAGAAGCGAATTAAAATTGCGCTCTACGCTTGCTATCAATCATATCGTTGCCAATACACGTGAGTAAAGATGCAAATTCAATATGTTGCTCTGTGAATGGCAACACAGATTGGCATTTCATCATTTGTGATGTCATCGGCAAGAAATGTAAACAATGAAAGCGAAAAGATTTAAGTCTTTTTTTTTTCAAAATATTAAGCTTAAACAAATTATTTAAACCATTTTATTACCTTTTCCCCAGCAGTAATAAAGAGTGTAAGGTGGTAAAAGGTGTATGCGAATTCCTCATATAGTTTCCTCATAAGTTACATGTAAAAGTGGAGAAAACATATTACAAAAACGATAGTAAAAGGTTGTATGAGCAAAAGTGTGCAAGTCATAGGGTTGTCAATTTGAAATTCAATAATTATGTAAAATTGAATCTACTGATCAAAGGTTACCTTGAATAACTGCAGTCAACATCTTTAGTTATAACTTTTTTCTTGTGTTTGTTTTGTTTTTTAAAAAAATCTTAGTACTTTTCAAACCCTTTACAGTGACCCAAGAACGTCGGTTTTTGAATAAATTGCACTTTTGATTTTATTGTTATCACAATTATTGCTCTTAAATAATGACCAAGTTTTAAAGCTCTGCACGTACTGAAAACAAATCTAAACATTTTGCAAAACTGTTTGAAAATTAACGACAAAGAATCACATTTATTTGTTGAACGAAGAATAAACCTCATTTTCCGATTTCCTAAACGCACTTTCAAAATGCGTTGTGTTTATTCAGATGGGCAAGAGCTTCACACAGAGAGAAATCAAATTCATATCGCCCGTTGCAAAATAAAGTATTCAGAGTGCACAAGAGATTCCAGTGCAATAATGAAACAAAAGTGAAAAACATCGTTTCACCCAAGGCGAGAGAAATCGCTCAAGTGGCCAAACTTGTTTTAATAATACAAAACCCTTTCACCGTGATTTTTTTAAGGGTAATATTTCACGCAGAGAATTTTCTCTTGCAGCGGCGAGTCTGATGGTATGATAGAGTACGCAAGCGGTGAGTCGGCAGCCGCATGTCACCGGGGTGGGGAGTTTTCAGTAATCTTACCAGTCAAAGATATTATTGGGCTGCCAACTATATGAAAAACAAAAAAGTGGTCAAACAAAAATATAAATAATAACTATGTGAATTGAAAGTAGTAACTGCCAAAGTTATTTAAAAAATAATTTAGTATAAAGGCATTTGAATTTGCATATGTATTATCACAGCCTGGTTTGTGATGAAAATAATTCGCACAAAGAATGTGTTTAAAGTAATCGAAGTTCCAAATAGCGAAATAAAAGTTTAACAAACTGTTTTTTTTTTTTTTTTAATTTACTTAGAATTATATTAAGAGAAACAGGGGTGTATTTCTAAATTAAAAACATTAGAGTTTTGACATTTTGAAAGACAAAATTAGAGGAACAATTTCCTATATAAATTATCCCCTCCCTCAAATGAAAAAAAAATATGTATATAAGAATGATTGTACGTGGGTAATGGCTGGGTGTGTATGTTTTTAATAAAAATCCACAGTTTACGTCGGATCGTTGTCAAATTTAACACAGTGGTCCTTTGATGCTGTTGTGTCTAATTGGTGAGCCTAATTTCATCTGCTGTCTCTTGATACAGACCGTCCTTCAATATTTTGCCCCTTCATAAAAATCATATAACTCCCAATTCGCAGTTTTTTTTTTTTTTTAAATCAAAACAACGCGTTATCTTTATGTGTGCAAGGCGGTTTTTGTTTTAGTTTTTTCTTGTTTACTGCTATTTATACTTCAACAATAAATTTATTATTTGTTCCACACTCACTTTTACTTACGGAAGCCTATTTATGAAAAGATTATTCAGTGTAATCAAGAGAAAAAATATGCCAAATACAGTTTCGTACTCAGAAAGTCTCTGTAGAAAATCCTACCTCCCTATGAGATAGTGTCTAACTGAAAACAAATTATCTGTTTTGACGTCAAATGTACGCAATTTCTATCCTTCTCATCAATATCTGACGAAAGAATATGCGTAACGAAACCATTGGTTAGCTTTTGTGTTACTGGAATCCCCAAAACATTAATCCGCATGGTTTCTCATCTACGCATGCTTGAATAGCGGAATTGACAGAATCAAATTTTCCCCTTTGATGTGAATAATCCGCAACAAATGCAACGAGACATGATGCATTCCCCATGTCAACTTGAAAGGTAAGTGAACATAGAAATCCGTCATGTTTCATTTTAAGCGTGATGTGTATTCTTTCTAAGGAAGCTAAGGTTATTACGGCTAACCTATAGGAGACTAGTTGACCAAAAGTGCAATGGGGTGGTTCCTGAAATTTTAAAAGTATTTTTTTTTCTTTCTGAAAGAGCATGCTTAAAAACATAGGATCGGACCATTTTTTTTAAATAATTTGACTAATTTTAATATTAAAAAAAATGTATTTTAATCGGTGCGCTTTCATTGTTTACGCTTCTGCCGATGACATCACAAATGATGAAATGCTATTCACTGATGCCATTCACAGATCACAATATTTAATTCCCTATTAAAGTCACGGTCCTAGATAGACTTTAATTGATCTTTTTTTTCTAAATCATGTTGAACAACAGCACCTACGAGGGCTAATAGTACCATATTTTGTCCTAAAACACTGACTAGGTTCACCTACCATTTTTACTGGTTCCCTCCAAATTTTAAATTTTGCCACTTAAATCCCTTTGCTTCTCACTGCTTCAATTGTCCTAAATGAATTTCAGAAAAAAAAACTAATTGTCAATTATCACTAATTTTGAATCCTAACTCGAAAATTCTGTAAAACTGTTTTGAAACACTGGTCTTAACAAACGACCTTAACTAATCGACATTCGCCGGTGAGTGTCAACAGTCCCATAGCAAGGACATTGGCGAAATTCCGAATGTTTCAGGTGAATCACCGGTGAATGTTGACATTGTCCAATTTCAACCTTTCAAAGTAACACACACACATACTAAAATAATTGCATTTTTATACCATCAAAAAAGCTGTTTGTATTAAAGTATAGCAACAAAATTGTTCGTTAAATATCATCATTTTTGCGATTCAGTCATCAAAAATAATCGCATCTTTGTTTAAAGGGGGGGGGGGGGCTTCCCACGAAGTTTTCGACAGAAATAAAGAATCCATAAACACGCCTTTCAATAAAACTCGTAGATTTAACAATTTCCTCAAAAATTGACCTTTAAAAAGAAATTCGCTAAATCAAATTAGAGCCTGCGCAATG
Source organism: Uloborus diversus (assembly GCF_026930045.1). Lineage (NCBI taxonomy): Eukaryota > Metazoa > Arthropoda > Arachnida > Araneae > Uloboridae > Uloborus > Uloborus diversus. Next base: position 37,969,602 of record NC_072737.1, read on the forward strand.
TTTGAGTGACAATATCTATAGACAGTATCAAAAGCAAATTCTTCACTAATTACCAATGTGAAAAACTTATTAATCATTAATGGCAATCATTTGCGACAGCTTATCTTTCAAATTACGCGCTCTACCATAATTTAACCAATTACGAAAACTTAAGTAACGAAAGTAAATTTACAAGATCTATTATTTTCACGTAATGAATCAATGTACGTCAAGCCATTTTATTCGCTAAACGTTATCGAGTACGCCTTATACCTGCATAACAATTTCCTGTAAATATAGCTTTGTAAACCTTATACTCTAACGGCAGAAAAGCATAGTTATAGTTACGCGCGCGCACGCATCTCTCGAAAATGTGCGAGGAGTTTAGGGGCCATTCATTAATTACGTAAGGGTCCCGAGCGGGTGGGGTTGTTTACAAAAATCTCTACATACCCTTACATTTGGGGAGGGAGGACTCAAACCCATTCTTACGAAAAATTTTCTAAGTCGATTAGTTACATTAGAAATCGCGCGGTCAAGTGGTTTGGAGAAGAGATCATATTTCATTTGCTTCTTGAAGGTAAAAACTTATTAGCGTGAGCTGTTTTTTACTTGCTTTACAAAGAATGAAAAGTAAAATAAAACAAAAGAATGGCGCTATGTCTGACATGTTTTATTTCTAATTAGTATCGCATCATATATTTGAAAAATAAAAATCTTAGATTTACTTCAAACTGTGAGTTTTAGTGTAACTGATCCTTTTCTAACAACATTTTATTATTTTGAAAAACGAAATGAAATCTTACATAGGAAAGGGGGGGGGGGTTTCAAAAACTGCCAAAATCATCTTTACGAAATTAATGAATGGCACCTTATATCATCAACTACATAATTTCTCCTTCCCATTATCATAAAATTACTATGTCTGGCAAGAAAGTAATACCCGATGAAACATATCAAGAATTTAAAAGAAACTTTCTGATAGTTCAGTAAGCTAAAGAAAATTAAAAAGAATGCATATATTTCAGTACTTCTGTATACATTGTTTTGCTTCAGTACCCATTAGTACTTTTGTACAAATAGATATAATATTCACTCTTTAAAAGCTTTTGTAAGTTCGTAGTTTTACGCAATAAAATAAGCAAAAGTGTATAATGCAATGTGTAATGAGCAAAAGTGTTCAAGGAAAATAAATCCTTGAAATGATTAATAAGAGCGAAAAGCTTATATTCCAATTTAAAAAAAAAAATCAGGAAAATGTAATGTACACTTGTTAAAAAACGTGAATACCCAGTTCAAAATGATATCGTGGTAGATAAAAGTACGTTATTGGAAAAAGAATGTCCATCTATAATACATTTATGACGAAGCTGTCCCTTTGCATTAGAAAATATGGGCTACCTTAGTAGAAAATAAAAATTGACACAATAAATATCTGTATTTTCAGAATACTGATGTTAGATATGCTATACATTTCAAATATATTAAACTTTTTTTTTTTTTACTTTTGAAAATATTTTCAAACATAACATTTGAAATCATGAAAACTCTCACAAAATACAATTTCGAATAATTTTGCTTACAAAATGTTGCTTTACATTTGAAATTGGCTAGTTTACAATTAAAGAATATTTGAAAAAAAAAAAAAAAAACACGATAGAAGCGAAACTTTTATGATTTTTTTTTTTTACATTCTGAATTGTCACTTCAACCACATGTTTTCTCTCACGCCAGGCTTTTGTTCCTTCTGCGCCTGACTTTGGCTTGTTCACAACACAATTGTATAGTTAAATGAAGAAAATATATTATAAACAACGAGAAAACCAACAATTCCCGAAATCCGCTTTTTAATTGTTGCCTAAAACACTGAAAAATAATAGTAATTATAAAGGTAATTTTGTTGGTAAAAGTTATTAAATTAATTTCAAGGTAAAATTTAAGTCTAAATTTCAAGGTTTTAAACTAATTTTCGCAATGTGGATTACGCTTTTAAAGGAATCTTCGAAAATCAGCACCATTTGAAAAGTAAATAGCCCAAAATCCACAATTATATGCTTATTGCTTAAGTTCAGCCTTAAAATTAATTTGTTAAATTTATTAACGAAACTAAATTTGTATACCACTATTTTTCAATGTTTTTGTCAACAGTTAAACTAGTATGTTGTGGCCATCACGAAACTTTCTTCTATATTTTTCTTTTTTTTTTTTTCTGATCCCTCCCCATGCTTGACGAGGAAGCAATATTCCCAACAAAAACAAAATTACACATGCAAAAACTTGACGACTATCCCAATGTCTGAATTATTGCAAAAGCAAAGCAAAGAGCGAAAATTGAAAGTTTTTTTAAAAGCCTTGCTTGAATTAATTACAAATATTTTATTTGTTAACAAACATAAGATGGCAACAGTTAAAAATTTTAAATCATTGAGATAATATTTCCTATCATTTCCATACAATTAAAATCACGAGAAATACGCAGACGACAATCTATTACGATTTATCTTTCTTATTGTTGCATTAATAAAAATATTTTTATTCGCAAAAAAAAAAAAAATCAACACCTCTTGGAGCGATCGGCGTCAAAATTGAACCAAAGCCTGTTTACACATGGATTCACATATATTCCAAATTTCAACCAGAACGTAGCATTACTTCTTGAGATAGGACACTCAAAATGGAAAAAAAGAACGGGTGATTGCGCTACCCCCTTTTTAGCTGTTGACACAAAAATAAAATCAGTTCTTATACCCACTAAGGGCTACTTGCCGATAAATTTTTCTTTCATTCCGTTCATTATTTCTTGAGATACAGCAGTCACAATTGACGACAAAAAACGTTCTATAGCTCAACCCCCGTTTGCGTTATTGACACCAAAATTGAATCAGCACCTGTTCCTGTTAATACCAACATATGGACCAAATTTTGTTTGATTCCGTCAGTTACTTCCTGAGTAATAGCAAGCACGCGTAACTCGAAAAACGTCCCATTGCTCCACCCCCCTTGGAGGAATTCGCGCCAAAAACTAATGGGCACAAGTTCACATAGGGGCACATATGTGTACCAAATTTCGTTCGATTTCATGCGGTAGTTTTTGTTGTAGAGCGGCCACAAAAAACTGGTCACACACAGACGTGACGCACATACACACACACATACACACACACATACAGACAGACAGACATTTTCCAAAAATGGTCGAAATGGACTCAGCACACCTCAAAACGTTCGAATCCGTCAAAATTCGAAATTCGAAAATTTGCACGAATCCAATACTTTCTTCTATATATTAGATATAGAAGAAAGTAAAAACTACAGTAAACTCTCGATTATCCGCGGAATCGGGTGGCATAAGTACCGCGAATAGTAAAAATCACGGATAAAACGCCAAAAGGCTAAAATGAGGGACAGCAAATGTAAAAATTATTCTTCCTCAAAAACATGGCGAAATTGATTGAATATGTTTTGTATTTTTGTACAACAGAACTTAACATCAATAAAGAACAAGTGCATGTACGACGAAGAAAGTGCAAAACATAAATAACTCAATAAATAAGTAAAAAAACTGTGTTTAAATTTACAATATTTCGAGGGGGAAAAAACAGCCATTGACTTTTGCTTTTTGCTGAGAAAATACATGTTCCTGATTGTTAATTGACTGGCGGATAATCTAGGGGTGCCCACAGGGGGGAGGGGGGAGGTCGTGGCGCAGACTGCACCATTGAAATTTTGAGAGGGGGTCGTATTGAGCGGTATTTTTCATTTTTGGGGGCAGGGGCTCTTGCTTTTGGGGAGAGGTCCATCGCCAAATTTAGAGGGGGGGTGCGCCCTTGCCCTTAGGGGGTTTGCACCCTGGATAATCGAGAGTTCACTGTATGTCACTTTAGTCACACAGAAAGTTTAGAAATCAGAACTTCATAATCCTCGCATAAAAAGTTTCACACTTCAAAAAAAAAAATCTCACCTTTTCTTAGACAATCGAACAATCCTCGCGAATCTCTTCATCCGGTACCAAGCCATGGTGATCCACCAGAATTCGAACACCGGCGAAGTCACTTTAAAAAATCCAACAGAACGAAAGGGCTTTTAACAACGTTCAAAACAACAGAGCGGAGGCACAACAGGTTACCTGCCAAAAAACATCAACACTGCCGAGAAGCCGAAACATGTGCTTGCCCGTGTGGCTGCCACCGGATTAGCGAAAGAAGCGGCCCATTATTTCGTAGTTGATGACGTCAGATATGGATGAATAACTCCCGCCATCTGGCGATACATTGGGACACTGACCACGAGAGGGAAGACAGAGGAAATAGTTTGAGGCGTGATGCGGAAATTTAATTTTATAGGTTTGTGGTTTAGATGTGCTTTTATTTATTTGTTCGTTTTTTCATTGTTGGTATTTGCTCTGAAAAAAAGCCAAGAAGGGTGAAAGTTTTTATATTGCATTTACTTTAGCCGCACTTAATAAAAATATACCTTTTGATACGATTTAATGAAACTTGAACCAGGGGCGCTCCGAACTTAAAATTTTTGGGAGAGCGGAAACTTTCAATTTGCTGAATAAAACTCCGAATTTCACCGAATGATGATAATTTTGCCGACCAGAACTCCAAATTTTGCCGAACCGTCAGACAAAATTTGCCGGATAAGGAGATTTTCAGGAAATCACAGTGACCTCCCTTGACCTCCCATTGGGTGCCCCTGACTTGAATAAAAGGTATTGGGTCGATCAAGTATAATTTTTGGGCTAGCTCGGAACTGAAGTGATTTCTTCAGTAATATGGGGTGGGGGAATAAGTTTTCTGACGTGTCAGAGTGAAAGAGGTAAATTAATGCTAGTTTCAGAACTAAATATGGTCAAAAACAGCGCAGCTAAAAATGCAGCATTTGCTGGGAAACATATCAACATTTTTCGCTGGTTGAATTAAAACTGATGTTCTCAAAACGGTGTACGATAAAATAATGACCCATAGACAGTATCAAGATAAGCTTAGGATCTCTTTTCACACTGAACAGTTCAGTTTCTTATTCGCTGGTGTGCGTTGTGCAGCGCCAACACTTGGGAGTCGTCTACTTTGATTCCTTTTATGATGTCGTTTAATGTGTGCAAACAGATGATTTTGTGTGCTATGTTTTCACCGTTGACCAGTGGCGTTGGAATGGGGGTCGCTCCGGGTCCGGACCCATACCATGAAGCTCAAAACTAAACTTCAAAATGAAAAGGAAAATTACTTTTCTTTGTTTTTATAAAATATTTTTCAAGATTTAATCCATTTTATGAAGCTATGCCTGTCTAGTGTCTTGTAAAATTAAAATTAAATTTCGATTGCTTCTATTTGCAATTCCAAGCATTAGACTTTGCTTTTCTTAGCCCCCCCCCCTTTTATAATTTCCTCGCAACGCCACTGCTGTTGACAATTAAATTGTTCTATTTTAGTTTACTTAAAAAATGTTCAGCCTAAGTTTTCATTTTGTTCACCACTAAATAAATGTGGACTAGCTTTTTGGACATGTTCAGACGCTTACGTTGGTACGAATGTATGAGCAACAGAAATTTCCATTTCGACCATCCTGAAGTTCATTATATCAAGCTTTCTCGTGACGTCTGTTCTGAATGTGCATGGGTATCTATGTATGTATGCATCTACCTTGCATGACTTAAAAATGGCCTGTCGCAGAAAGTCAAAATTCTGTATCCGTTCAGTGCCTGACTACCGAATAGGCACCCTTTCTTTAGCGGCCCACAAATGGCTAAAGCTGTTTTTGCGAAATGGCTAAAATTGTAAGTTTTGACTACATATGAGGTAGTGAGAAGCAAAAGGGTGCAATAGGGAAGTTGCAACCTATTAAATGTTCACATTTTGACTATTGGATATTGTTAATTGACCCTCAAAACTAAAAAATTCACCATCGCCGAATTTCAAAACACCGTGATTGATTTTTAATGAATTTTTAAAAATCCAAGCGCAAAAGTGCGCTCTTCTGAAGCGTCACGAGCTTACGTCACAGGGCACTATTGGGCAGCCTTCCGCCGAAGATCCCTTGTTTTCGTACGGACATTTTGAGCGCGCTGATATTTTTATTTTTTAGAAATTCAGTAATCCTTTTAAACAAACTATGGAGGCCGGATTCGTTGAAGCACAATCTAAATAATCTTCCTCAAGTAACATCAATGATAATATTCGAATATTTCCGAGAGGATGAGATATTTAATATTCCAGAAACGCGAGGAGTTAAATGCGAGGAGATAAAGCCTTTTACGTTTCGTCTTCGAAGCCAACTGCATGTCCTTCGGCTTCTCCCGTATCGGAAGAGCGCATGAAGTCACTTCCTATGCCATTTGACGTCACAAGCGCTTGAACTTTAAAAATTAATTTTAAAAAAAACTACTTATCGTATCGTAAAAATTTTTTCACCTATGATGTTCATACATGTTACTCTATCATATAAAAATAAAATTGAAAAATCGAAAACTTCCCTATTGGCAAAATTAAAAATTTGGAGATAACCACTACAAATGGTAGGTGAACCTCTCCTCTGTCTTGGAGCTAGAGACTGTACTAGTAGCCCTGGTAGGTGCTGCTGTATAGCATGATTTAGAAAAAAAATTCAGTGAAAGCCTACCTAGGATTTGATCTTCAAACGCGTTTTACTCGAAACTTAAAATAGTCCAATTGCATCCCTTTGCTTCTCACTGCCTCATATAGGACCCGAAAAAGCGTTTGACCTAGGGATACATTAATCGGGCCCCGGCCCTATTTATATTCACTTACCTCTTTTGGTTGCAATCGGATAGTCCAAGAGCAATATTTTAGAGAATTTATTCGAGCGGAATAGCAACTTTAAGAAGTCCTTCATGAAGGCATTCCTCTTCCCCCTCGGCCTCAGGGGTGCCCACCTAAGGAAGGGGGGTCATGGCGCAAACTGCGCCATTGAAATTTCCAGGTGGGGGATTTTTAGGTGTATTTTTCACTTTTTTGGGGGGCAAGGTCCTTGGTTTAGGGAGGTTTCCGATATTTAAATGGAGGGTGCGCTTAGGGGGGGGGGGGCTCCCTTGCTCGGTCCAAAGGCATTATGGATCAAAACAAAGCACGAAATAAAGATTGTACCGCGACATAAACACTGTTGAATCACCTAAAACTAGGCTTGCAAGACTTCCCGGTTTGACCGGGCAGTCCCGATTTTCAGACATAGTGTCCCAGCTGGTTTACTTCATGTCCCGGTAAAAGATAAATTTGGTTATAAATGATCAAAAAAGTCTAAAAATAATTAACTGAAAATTATTACTTTGTCATTTGTATACTTGACTTTAAAATCAACATCTGATTAGCTTGTGAGGATTTTTACATTAAGAAGAAAACCAAAAAAGACTTTCCAAAATAAGTCCTAGTCAATGAAAAGCATATGTAAATATCGTTCAACATTTTATTAATCATTCAAAGTGCTTCTTTTACTATAATAAATTGTAAATATTAACATGCAAGAAGCAAAATTTTTAATTTCATCTGTTTGTGTCATTTCTTATTACCCTTGTTTTAGGTTCATAATAAATAAACATTTGTTCATAGCGTTGAGAATGAATTGCTCTGTAAAATACTTTAAAAACCAGTCAGGGGTGTGTACCCTTTTGAATACTTGCAACGTGGGGGGGGGGACAATGTCCCATTTTAGAAATCTGACAAGCCTACCTAAAACCATTACAAGCACTTAAAAACACCGAACCAGTGAAATGATTAAAGAAAAACGTGTGTAATTTCTTTTTATTAGTTACTATTATTTGGCGAGCAATCACCTCATCGGGATTTTGGGCTTCCCAAGATATCAAACAATGAAAATTACATTTCGTCACGCGATTTGTATTTTTCTTGCATCTTAAGTACCCTTGAAATCAAATCTGCTACCAATGGTATTGCTTCATCATTCGATTCTAATTAATTCTATCCCAGCGATTTACAAAAGGCATTCATTGCTGTAATTTCCCCAGCTCTTGCTTGTAATGTGTTTCCAATTTTTTACTTATAAAAAAAGGAGTCAAAGATCCGAGTAATGCACTGCTAGGCACAATTAATTAAGAAAATATTAAATGTAAGTTGTCGTAAAAAAGATAAGTGGTTGTGAAATAACTTCAAACTGAAAAAAAACACAAAATGGCAGACAGTTTGTCAGTATGATAATTTCTCACTTTTGTATCAGAACTAGGAATCGATCAATGTCCAATCGGAGTGTACGTTCATGCAATTACAAGACGATTGCATAACGTGCGCATTGCTTTTGTTCCTTTTAATAACTATGGCATTTTTTTTTTCAGTTTTTTATTGACAGACAAGACACGAAATTTTTACTGCACAAAGAGTGGAAATTACACCCAGGACACCGGTGGGAATCGAACCCACAACCTCCTGTACCGTTTACAGAAAAATACGACCACTCGACCACGGAGTATTTAATGAATCTACCAAAAATAAAAACTAACTTGTTTCGTAAATTGAAATAAGACTCATTTTCTAAATGTTGAAAAAAAAAATACTTTCCGCATATAGTTTTTAATGTTCTTTCTCCTCCGTTTTCGTCAGTGAGCCGGATAGACGCAATGTGGGCCGTATGCTGACCGCGGGCCTTTGGTTGCAGATCCCTGCTCTAAAGCATTTATTGGGATACGCTTTCAGGACTCAACCAATGCACTCATTTGGTAACTTTTCCATTACTGTCAGCTTAAAATCCACCCCAAACTCAAATAAAGAAGCTCAATACAAAAAGGCCTACCCCATTAAAATAATAATACTAATGTAAGCCCCGACAAAAGCTGTGTGTCTAGAAAATAGAATCATTGCGCGAGTTAAAATCCTGCATGAACAGCAGGCTTAAATCCCCCCGAACACTGAATGTGCCTTTCACTGCTTTTTACGTTCTGTTCAGAGTATTTTCAACGGCATTTTGATTTTTCATGTAATCTCCCTCCTTTAAATGAAATTGATATCCCCTGCTATGAATTAAAATGTATTATCACTCTATTTAAGTAATATTTTTCTACGCGCACAGGGGCACCTCGTCGAAAGGTCACTGTGTCCTTCCAAGAATTTCCATATTCGTCTAAGTCATCACCATTCGGTAAAATTTGGAGTTGTGTGCGGAAAAATCATCATCATTCGGAAACATTTGGAGTTAAATTCGGCAAAATTATCATCATTCGACCAAAATTATCATCATTCGGCAAAATTTGGAGGTCTATTCGGAAACATTATCATTAGTTGGTGAAATTTGGAGTTCCATGAGGCAAAATTATCATCATTCGACCAAATTTGGAGCTCTAATGGGAAAAAGTATCATCATTTGGCAAAATCTGGAGTTCCATTCGGTAAGATTTGGACTTCCATTGGGCAAAATTGTCATCATTCGGCGAAATTTGGAGTTCCATTCTGCAAAATGTTTATCATGTTATGTATAGCAAAATTTGATTTTTCATTCCTTAAATTGAAAATTTTTCCACTCTTCCAAAATTTTAAGTTTGACACCCTCGTCTTCATGTTTAATTTTACTGAACAGATTTTCCTCAATGGAAAAAAAAATATTCAAAGATCTGTTCTTTATATTTTTCTTTGACGTCTAAAGATTTCTGAATTCTTAAAAAAGAAAAAAGGAATCAGGAAGAGAATATGTGGGTTGGACAAGATTGATCGTTTCTCAAAACAGTTGTCAAACAAATAGGAATAGCTGAGATGAATGGAAAACACAAGGTAAATATAAACAAACTTTATTACTATACTAATTTTGATTTTTAACCGACGAAAAAACGGAGGAGGTTCTCAATTCGACACGTATATATATTTTTTTTTTAATGTATGACCACGCATAACTTTTTACAGAACAGTCTGATTTTGATAATTCTTTTTTTATTGGAAAGGGTATACCCCGAAGGTGGTCCCATAAAAATTTTGAAAAAAAATTCCTACCCTAAGGGTGGGAAAAATGGGTTGATTTGTTGTTCACTCACAGATTTTTAATGTATGACCACACATAACTTTTTACAAAATAGTCCGATTTTGATAATTCTTTTTTTGTTGGAAAGGTTATACCCTGAAGTTGGTTTCATATAAATTTGGAGAAAAAATTCCTACCCTAAGGGTGGGAAAAGGGGGAGATTGTTGTTCACTCACAGATTTTTTTATATATGACCACACATAACTTTTTACAGAATAGTCCGATTTAGAATATTCTTCTTTTATTGGAAAGAGTATAGCCTGAAGTTGTTTCTATATAAATTTGAGGGGGAAAATCCTACCCTAAGGGTGGGGAAAGGGGGGCGATTAGTAGTTCACTCTAAGATTTTTTGATGCTGAATTGGGTATAACAAAAAAAAAAAAAAAAAAAACTCACGATGAATGAGATGCAGACTTGTATGTCTCTCGTGTGTACTGTCTTGAGCAGGTAAACGACAGTATCTGCAGAAATGAGTTTTCGAGATATTTGAAGAACTGTGCGCTGGATTCAGTACTATCAACTGGGAAATGTTGGAATTATATTTTTTTTAGCGGAAACCAAATAAGTTAGTTTGTACAACAAAGCTAACGTACAAACAATGATGACAAAATGCAAAAAAAAAAAAAGATAAAATTGCAGTTATAGCCCTTTACCTGCACACGGCAGTGTAGACCTCTCAATCTCTGGTACTTGTGATTAGGGTTAGTTTTCAGTGCCAGTCGTCAAACATTTTTTATATTCAGGATTTGTATGAAAAAATAGGGCGAAGTTTAGTGATGGTGACGTACTATTTTTAACCGACGAAAAAACGGAGGAGGTTCTCAAATCGACACGTATATATATTTTTTTTAAATGTATGACCACACATAACTTTTTACAGAATAGTCCGATTTTGAATATTCTTTTTTTATTAGAAAGGGTATAGCCTGAAGTAATTCCCCTATAAATTTGAGGGAAAAATTCCTACCCAAAGGGGGGGGAGAGGGGGTGATTAGTTGTTCACTCCAAGATTTTTTGATTCTGAGTTGGGTATTACAAAAAAAAAAAAAGCTCACAATGAATGAGCTTCAGACCTGTATGTCTCTCGTGTGTACTGCCGTGGACAGGTAAGCGGCAGTATCTGCAGAAATGAGTTTTCGAGATATTTGAAGAAATGTGTGTTGGATTCAGTAGTACTAACAATAAGAAAATGTTGGAGTTATATATTTTTTTCAGCGGAAACCAAATAAGTTAGTTTGTACAACAAAGCTAACGTACAATAGATGACAAAATGCAAAAAAAAAAAAAAAAAAAGAAATGAAAAAAAAATGCAGTTACTGCCTTTGACCTGCCCACGGCAGTGTAGACCTCTCAATCTCTGGTATTTGTAATTAGGATTAGTTTTTTAACCGACGAAAAAACGGAGGAGGTTCTCAAGTCGACCCGTATATATAAGTTCTTTTTTTCATGTATGACCAGGCATTACTTTTCACAGGTTCGTCCGATTTTGATAGTTCTTTTTTCATTGGAAAGAATTTTCCCAGAAGTTGTTCCCATATAAATTTGGAAAAAAATTTCCTATCCTAAAGGATGGAAAACAGGGGTGAGTTATTGTTCACTCACAGGTTTTTTACTTTTTTTCGTGTAAGACGACGCATAACTTTTACAGAATAGTCTAATTTCGATAGTTGTTTTTTTATTGGAAAAAGTACCTAGAATTTGGTCCCAAGTAAATTTGGAAAAATTCCTTACCTAAAGGTGAGATATTAGGAGTGATTTATTGTTCGTTCACAGATTTTTTATTTCTGAGTTGTGTATTACAAAAAAAAAAAAAAAAAACAACTCACGATGAATGAGCTTTAGATTTGTCAGTCTCTTGATTTAGAGCTCTCAGTCTCTGCATTTCTGCTAAAGCTCGTTCATCGTGAGGTTTGTGTAGTAACTTATTTGGCACTAGATCAGATAAAGCATGCAAGACAGTATAGTTATTTTTATTAACAGTTGACCGTTCAACAATTGGTTCTTCACTGTCATGAACATGTGCGGGTTCGTCAGTAATTTGTGTTATCGTAGAAATATCGATCACAGTAGGAAAATGCACACGAACATCTTTATACAGTGCATTATTCTTTAGGAGCCACTGCAATGCCACTTGAAGTTTACCTATATCAATTTGAAACTCCCTAGAATGTTCTAAATTTTCACGACTTTCTACTACGAGCACTAATCCAGTTTGATAAGGTTCAAGCGGAAGTTGTTCCGCCAGCTCGACCACATCCTGAGCAAAAAGGATTGCCTGCCCTTTGCACCAGTCTTGGCTCAAACGATTTTGAACTTTTATTATTTTAAGAAATGGCACTACTCTGCAAATAAAACGTTTCTCAATTTCCGATAACTCATCAATTTCTGTAGGTATTGCACCTACCGACATTTTGTTCCAATAGGCCTGGGGTGGAGTTTTATGTTTTTTAATATTGTTTGAGCATCGTGAACAAGTAATTATATTACCTAAAGCTACCAGTTCGTTAGGCAAAATAGAGCCTAAATTTTTAGTTTGCAATTTCCTACGTTGCTGAGGATACAAATTTTTTTTGCATATTGAACACGACAAGTCAGCATAAACATTAATTGATTTCTTAAAGTTTTCTGCGTTACACTGGTTTCTTTGCTCGCGAGCTGCTTGTCGCATGGCGCTCAGACGATTAGTTCTCTCCTCGGAAGATTCGTGAAGTACCACCATTGCTGAACGGTTACGAGCAGCATCCAAACGCAGCATACGTTCGTCCTCAATTTCATTTGAAACTCGCTCTCTTATCAGATCTAAACGATGAGCGCGTTGCTCTTCACTCTCATTTGAAAGTCGCTCTCTTATCAGATCTAAACGATGAGCGCGTTGCTCTTCACTCTCATTTGAAAATCGCTCTCTTATCATATCTAAACGACGAGCGCGCTGCTTATAACCTTCTTGCAATAACCTATCGTTATTTTAGCTTCTCATTCTCAACAGTCTTTCCTCGCGCTGACCTAAACTCTCCTGTGAACGTGTTAATGTAATTCTCTTTCTGTTTGCTTCCAACCTTTTTTCTTTCTCATTAATAGATTCTTCTAAACATCTTTTCCTCATCCGAGCAGCATTTTTTGTAGGCCTACCCATATTAGTATATAAAGCCTGCTTTTTTAAAATTATTTATGTAACACAACAGATAATTGTTAAAATACGATTATATATATATATATATATATATATATATATATATATATATATATATATATATATATGTTAATAGCTAAATAAAGGTAGGTAGCTATTTTAAAAGTAATCAAAAATATAAGCATACAGATTATAGCCACATTAGTAGCTTATAGCCACAAAAAATTATAAAATAAAAACTTTTTAACAAAAAAATTGAACCGCCGAAAAAACTGAAAAGCAAAAAATAATTAACCATTTTAATTAAACCTTAATAACTAAGTTCTTAAACTGATGTAAGTATACCTGAGTATATATTTTTGTAATTATTTAGAGTTTTTAATTAACCTTAATAACTCAGTTCTTAAATTAATGTAAGTATACCTAAGTAGTTTTGAGTCGGTGCCAAACAATAAATAAACAAAGATCCCTAAATTAACTAAATTTAAAGAAATAACCAAATAAAATTAGCAATGTAATGTGAAATGTCCGGCGATAAACATAAATGTTTCAAAAAATGCTCCCTCCACACGCCATCATTAAATCATGAATACTAGTAGATCGTATACAACAAAAAGTACCTCTCGTTGGAGCTTTGAAACCTTTGGGACCTCGCACGAGAGAGGCAAACAACCAGTGAGAAAAATCTTCAGGATCATGTATGCAATTAACGGCTACAGTTGTTATGCCATACTTACGCTGAATAATACTATGACCCACAAAACCATTTATTTGAGCTTTTAACAAGATAAGAAATCCTTCTTCAGTATGATGAACAATGATATAAACATTTTGTCTGTTGTATATGAGGCAAAAGCTCAGTAGCAGCCAAATACTCGACACGTGCTTCTTCGAGACCACTCGACGACGTTCGGGTTTAACTTCGTGAACGCTCGACATTTTCCGGCGAAGGGGGCGTGTCGCCATACGCCACCGCTGCGCCTCACGCTTAACAAAAATAATTAATTTGCTTGTTTGGCACCGACTCAAAACTATTTAGGTATACTTACATTAATTTAAGAACTGAGTTATTAAGGTTAATTAAAAACTCTAAATTATTATAAAAATATATACTCAGGTATACTTACATCAGTTTAAGAACTTAGTTATTAAGGTTTAATTAAAATGGTTAATTATTTTTTGCTTTTCAGTTTTTTCGGCGGTTCAATTTTTTTGTTAAAAAGTTTTTTTTTGGAACTCAACTCTTGATGAGTGAAAATTAGGTAATATAGCTTAGCGTTGTGCTACAAACTGTGTATGCGTCATCGTTGTTAGAATACGACATTCTGAAAAGGTTGTTTACCTAAGTTTAGAGATACTTTTTTTTTCAGCAGATCTACAAATGGAAAATAACTGGTTTTATCCTATTTTAATTATTGCATGGAAGGATACTGAAAATATTCAGCTATGAATTTTAATTTCTCAGCTATTTTTTTTTTAATCATGGTCTTGTGTGTTTTGCATAAATTTAGAGCATAATTTCTTTTTCTTTTTTTTTTTTTTGTAAAATTTTTCTTTTACATTCTTGAAATTTCTCGAAAATGAATAAAAAGCTCGTACAACAATCGAAACGAGTATTTCTCGAACTCCAAAAAGAATAACCATACTAAGCTTGCTAAATTTCTGAAATGTTCAACCGGGACAGCAAAATGCGCCTCTACCCCCCCCCCCCCCCCCACGCAGCTATTGAAAAGGGTACACACCCTTGGCTGGTTTTTAAAGTGTTTTAGAGGATAGTTCATAATAAATGGAACGAATAAATGCCTACTGATTAGCAACCTAAACCTAAATTATCAACCAAGGATAATTAATAAATGACACAAACAAATACATTTAAACATTTTATTTCTTACATTAATATTTATAAGTTATTTATAACTTATAAATATCAACGTGTATTATAATAAACGTGTATTATATTTAACGTGTAGGAGAGGGTGGGCCACAATGAGACAAAAAACAAATATTTTTCATTTTTTGTATATTGGCGAGTTCTAAAGCATAGAAACATACTTGATTATATTAAAGGTATCAAATTATAGTATACTGCATCAAATTTAGTTCATTTAACGTTAGAAGAAAAAAGTTATGAGGCTATAAACTTGATGAAAAGTGTCTCATTGTGGAACAGTTATGGGCCACTATGAGACATTAAGTAGGGCCACAATGGGACAGCTGAATAATCACTGTATCTTTACCTAAAGTTTGCAAAATAAGTATCTTTAGCTAGTTTATAAAAGAAACTTAATTCGGTTCAGAGTTATTAAAAAAATTACAACAAAAAAATTGCAACACCACGTGATACAGACTGATTTTTTCCACAATTCCAACATTTTTTTTTTTTTTTTTAAATTTGATGGTTTCAAGGTCTTGTGTCTTTTTAAAGCATATTTTAAATGTTCAAAATTGTTTTTTCCTTACATACGAAACAATTTTAATTACAGCAAGCAAAAAAAAAGAAAATAATAATTAGAATTTAAAAAATAGGAAAAGAATAAAATAATAAATACCAAATATTAATTGATAATTAACTAATATAATTATTTTATACAAATATTAATTATAATTATAAAGTGCTTTGAAATAAGTACCATGTTTGGCAACCTTATCAACACCGAACCGATTTCTAGTTTTGTACAAAGCTGTGTAGAAAATAAAAAGTTCACTTGTAATAATTAGTTAAAATAAAAATATTTTTAAATCAAGCCTATTTTTTATTGTTAAATTTCTTTTTTATAAGCCAAAACAAGAAATAGATAAGTGTTCTACATTTGCTTACTGCTGCTTGGGCCACAATGAGACGTCTCATTGTGGCCCAAACGCCCAAACAACAAAATAAAGATTTTTGCTTCACATCAATAAAATAAACCATGAGTTAAAAATAATATAGTTGAATAATAGATGATTAAAGTGTCAGTAACAACATAAACTGCAACACTTACCTTAACTGTTGAAGTTTTTCAAAATTATGATAGGATGCAAGAAATTATCCAAATAAATTTCAGTGTGTCCAAACAGTAACTAATTTTTTTCTACAAAACAAAAACATAGAACAACGTGGAATTAGGAATTCTGAGAAGCATTTTGATTATGTTTACTCCTCCTAGGTGGTGGTAGCTCTCAGAATCGTATTTATTTTTGAGTTTACAATGTCTCACTTCGGCCCATGTCTCATTGTGGCCCACCCTCCCCTACTTATTAATATAATAAGTGTAAGAAGAAACACATGAAAGTTTGAACACTATTTGCATGTACTTTTCATTGGAAAGGATTATTTTAAGAAAATCAGTTTTGGTTTTAATTTTGTTGCAAAAATTTTCACAAGTTAATCAAATATTAATTTTTCATTTCAAGTTTCAAATGACAAAGTAATTATTTTAAATAGTCCTTCACACTTAATTATTTTTAATTTTTTTAGCCATCTATAATCAAATTTAGTTTCTAAAACCGGGACTTAAGTTAACCGGCCGGGACAACGGGATTTTGTCTGAAAACCGGGACGTCCGGCAAGCGTAACTATGTACTATTCCTTAAGGTGTAAAACGTTTAACTGCTCCAATAAATTTCCTGTCGAGTAATAGTCTAATTTAGATAATCCAAGACAGTGTATGTGTGTGGAAATCGTTTATATTTTTTTTTTTTTACTTTTAAAAAAATTGAGAAACATTTTTATAAAAGCGTTGTTTAACATGACCGTGATCCACAATGAATTGCCAATTGAAGGCTCACCTTCATTTTTGCATGAAATTAATAATAAACATTTAAAATTCACGTTCTAACTGCATGAACATTTGAACAAATATTATGTGATGCAGAAAAATCAAGGGTTTCTATCGGTACTGTTTGACCACGGATTGTATGGAATTGGCAAACATCCAGTTAAGGCGACTCCATGTGAATGAGGGGAAAAATAAAAATTTTATGCGCTCATTTGAATGAGACTCTGCTTAATTTAGAGGCTAACATATATCTGCAAAATCTGACATCCCTGAAAACTAATAGGTGCTTCCATTTCCGCGGGTAAACCGGATGTTTGCCTTTCCATACAATCCGTGGTTACACAGTATTGTACTAATTTGTGTGAACTGTGTTTCACATATTAGAGGATTTATGCGAAATTAAAATTGGAATAACCTAATAATTAATGGTTAATTAATCAATTTGATTGAAATATTTCATTGTTCTGCGTCTGAGTTCGCATAACAAATTTCAAAAGAATCCGATCACAGGAAGTGGGCGAACACGAGGGAGTTGCAAGATGCCATTACATAAATAGATACTAAAAGCATACTAGCGCAGTCCGAAATACCTTCTGGAGGGGCTGGGGGGTGAAAAATACCTTCTGGAGGGTTTTTTTTTTTAATGTATACATCATGGAGGGGGTTTTTGATGAAAAATAGCTTCTGAAGGGGACTTTTTGAACAAAAATACCTTCTGAAGGTGGTTTTTTGATAAAAACAGCCCTTTCATATGCATAAACTACTGTATTAGAATTTGCATTTATCTTAAAATAAATGGCTCTGGGGGGTGTTCTCCCCCCCCCCTTGCTGCGCCACTGTAAAAGCGTGTTCAGAACGCATACGAATACTACAGGACGGCAGCTTGAAAAATAATAATAATTATTATTATTAAGTCTCCTTTCCCAAAACTGTGGTTAGGGCGCCGTTTTCAGTCTCGCCTGGCACTCCACCGACACTGTCAAGATGTACACTTAAAACAATGTTATTACCGCATTACTCGCTTTATTTCCAACATTTAATGAAAAGAATTCCAAGTAACAGCATAAACCAGTGATTTTCAAGCGGTGTTATGGCGGACGGCGGGCACCGGTCCCCAGAAGAATTTGAACGGACTTCAGAGAATTTTTGCTTTGTTAAGACAAACCCTCTTCACTCAAGGGAAAAAAATATATATAATGTAATAATATCCTATAACCTACATGACATTTTTTGCTTGAATTTTGAGATTATTTTTTCATCACTTTCTATGATTTTACTCTAATGTACATTTACTAACGAAAAATATTTCGTAATTACTAACCTTTACATGCAAATATTTTTTGTCAGTTTTAATATCAAGTAAAGCATTACTTATTTATTTATTTTTGTTCAAAAAAAAAAAAAAAAACTCTCACCGGAACGCAAACATTTTCCACAAGTCTGCGAGTAAAAAGTTTTTTTTCCCCTTCTTTTTGGACAAAAAAATATCTCTTACCGGTCCGCGATTTATAAAAAAAAATCTTGCCGGTCCGTGGGTCAAAAAGGTTGAACATGCAGAAGATGATTTAAAAATTTGGAGCAGGTAATCACGGGTGCCCAGAACTTAACTTTTTCTCAGTTGAACAAATGGAACTACAAATTTCGCTGAATGATGATAGTATTACCGACTGATGGTGACTTTGCCGGAATCGTCGGACAAAAATTGTCATAAAAGGAAACTTCGGGGAGGTCACAGTGACCTCCCATCGGGACATCCCTGATTTCGATCTCATTTATAAGGCCCAATCAAGGCCACCATCTTTGCTGGCTGATGACAATATTGTGAAAACAATCCAACACCAAGTTCCATTCCAATTTTGACAACATTGAAGATTGCAGAGAAATTCAAATCGGCTCAACAAATCACTTCGCACGATATTTGGAAGCTTGAATTTTATTCGTCATCATAAACGGTGAGAACATTCCGGTAAACAGATCGACAGATTTTTATTCTTCGTTATGGTTCCGCGAAGTTAAAACTAGATCGTTACAGGAGACTGAAGCTTTGAGTGATTTTCCTCGTCAAAACTTTTAAAGAATGGAACGCAGACAGAAAAGAAACGTTTGACCATGACAGACAGGCCATCAGGTGTCTTGAGCGCACTTCTTTTTAAAGTTATGGGTCCGTAACATGAAATAAATTTTTCATTTGAACTGAAAAAGTATTTTAAAATAAGTTGGTAAACGAAAAGTAAAGATGAAAATTTGGATACTTTAAAAACATTAATAACAGAGTGGTAATCGCGCCAGACTTGAATACAGTACTGAACGTCAAAAATTTAAACTAGTTCGGATTTTCAAATAGCTCGGATTTTCGAAAATAACCAAGAAAATGCCATTTAGGAAAAGAATACGCTACTTAATCAAATGCAGTGGTTATACAAGATGGACGTACATAACATACAATATCAGTACTGAACAATATGCAATTTTGTCAAAAAACAATATGCAATTAATTTTTTTGACGAAAATTCCCTTCATCGTTTACTGAACATAAAGTAAAAATATTTACAATACTGCATTCTGTGAGGAGCTGTTATACAGAAAATTAAACTAATAAAATTGAATGAGCTTCAGAAAAACATACCGACTTCACACAAACAACGTTGAATTAATGCAAAATGCACTGCTCTACATATTTCATACTGAAAGACTGAAATCTCCTATCGCTTTATCAGGAAATAGCTTGGTTTTTGTGACTGAAAATTTTCAGAGAAACATTACTTATTTTTTGCTTACTCCGATTTCCCATGTGGTGAAACCCGTGTCTTTTTTATAGTAGTTCGCCTGTATTATGTATGTACTTAGTTTCATTTCTTTAATCATTGTATGCAATTATTTATTTCACGAAATTTATCTGTTCTTTAGCAATTTTCGAGCAGTTTATTATGAGTTATTCTTCTTATCTATTATGATGTTATTCTTTATTATGAGTTATGGGATTGCGTTCGGATTTTTACGATTAAAATAAAATAAAAATCCTGCTACGACTCAAAGAAGAAAAGAACTTGATTAAAAAAAAAAACTCAACAAAATTGTTTAAAAAAAAAATGAGCACACCTTCTCGTGTCTAAACTAACTTAAACCAAATTTCACAGCTATCAGGGCTAAGGGACTCCTGAACACAGCAAAACGGCCATTTTATGCGTTTCAAAAGTTTTAAAATTCGTGGTCTCCAATAACATTTTGCACTTTAGCTCCGGGATTGAATTGCGTTTAACCTAGGACTTTAGCGAAAATCGAAACCCTTATTAAATCTGCTGTTCTAATCAATTTAGAAAATTGGAACAAGCTGATGTAGAACTTAATCTGGTACAGACAAAAAACTCTTTCGAATGACACAGAATGTTAATGGAAATTTTTCATCCCTTCAATGGCGATTCATGTAAAATTTAAGCGAACAAAAAATAATTACGGAAAAAATGGAAAATTTCAAGTATAACTCAAGTGCAAACGCCGGGCTCGAGGAATTTTGTACTAAATTTCAAGGTAATAGGTGCTATGGAGTCTCTTGGGCGCAGGTCCGCACACAGACAGAATTTCATAATTTCTTTGACGTTACTTTTTTTTTAAATATGTAGAGGTAAATTGTTTTTAAAAATACTAAATGGTGCTAAGTTAACTCACAAGGCTCAAAGTTACGCTGAATGACAGTAATTAAACTATTTAGAGTTGTACTTAAACTGCTTCGCTTTATTTTGAAGATGAGTTCATTTAGAAACGAGAAGCTACAGAAGTTTTAAAAAATAAATCAGTTCGCACATGCGATCCTGCCAGGCAGATTGTCAGCAAACTGCTGAAAACGTTTCAAAAGACCTACTAAGTTAATAGGGATTTCCGCTAAGTTTAGAATGTACCAATTAACGGAATGTGAGAATTCTGTTTCGACCTTGTGCACGGGGCGGCAGTTGCTGAAAATGAATTCAATATGAAATGAAACCATTCGTTAAGGAGCGACGAAATTAAATATCCCTGACATTTTAAATCGTTTATAAATATTTTTTCCGTCCTTTATTTGTTTGTCGAGACCATACTTGCAAACTATTTTGCTAATGGGTCATGGCCAAAATTTAGGTCTTATTCACTTCGGAAAGGAAACAGCGGTTTTTTTTTTCTTTTTCTTTTTTTTTGCAAAGGAAAAGTGGTTTTCCACCAAAAATGTTACTCTAGCGAAGGTATAAAAAATATTAAAAAAAGAAAAGGTCACGGACTTTTCCTTTTCCTGCCTGAGTTAAGTTACCTTAATTACTTGACCGGCAACAGTTTCAGAAATACTTACTGATGTACGACAGTTTCAGAAATCTTAATTTCGTCTGTTTAACTGCAATATTCTTAGATGTAGTTTAAATACTTATCTTTTCTGCAATTTATTCCTGAAAAAACCTTATTTTACAAACAAATACAAATAAATTCAAGAAAAACTAATAAATAAATAAAAAACAAAAATAAATAACAAAATAAAACGGAAGCATAACAAGATTTTTAAAAATTAAAAAATATATATCATACCACAATAGTTTTAATTTTTTACTTCGTAATGCGTAACTATACAGCAATTCAACCACGAAATAACAAACTCGAGTTCGTATTTATAAATTAAGACAAAACACATTTTTTGCCTATTGTATCTACATATTTCGGAATCGCGTTACCTCTCAAAATTTTAGTTTGGTATCCTCAATTAGGGAAAAATAATAAAAAGATTCTAAGTTGACATCTTCAATTCGTGCATGAGGCTGAAAGTTTAAAAATTGAATTTTTCAGAAAATAATAAAACTAGTTTTCTTTTTTTTTTTTTTTTGTATTTTTTTCATAATGCAACAGCCATAAATTATCAATATATAGTGTAGTTCGAACCTTAAAAATATTTTATAGCTTTTACGTAAGCTTTTTAGTTTGCTTATACACCTTAGATTGGGCCTGAGATTTTAGCCCACTTGAAGGCGTATGCGCAAACGAAAGAGCTTACATAAAAGCTATAAATTTTTTTTTAGGTTCAAAGTACGCTATTTTCTGATAGTTTATGGATGTTGCGTTCTAAAAATATGAAAAAACTAATGTTAATTTTTTTTGAAAATTTTATTTTTAGCATATTTTTTCAAACTTTCAGCCTCATGCGCGAAACGAAGACGTCAACTTTTTTATTATTGTTTTTATTATTTTTCCTCAATTTAGTATACCAAACTACAACTTTTGAGTGGTAACGCGATTCCGAAATTAAAAAAAAAAACGAATTTTTTGAACCACCCTAATGTACAATGCAATAGTAAAACGCTTAACAATCACAATATTTGATTATGTGACAACATGAAAATTTGGCAAAATGTATCATTTGCGATGGATGCTTCTCCTGCAGCTATTCTTTCAAAAAAAGCGTTAGTAACTTTTATAGTACAGTTAACTCCCGATTATCCGGTGCTTATCCACGGAATTGGATGGCACAAGTGCCACGGGTAACAAAAAATCGGGGATATATCGCAAAAAGAGTGAGACAAAGTGAGAGACAAATAATGTAAAAATTTTCCTTCCTCAAACTGTAAAGCTGTAGTAAAGCATAATACTTTCTTCAAACAGTGAAAATATATACAGTACAATAAAAATGCTTTGTATTTTTGCACAACAGAACTTAACATCAATATAGAACAAGTGTACGCAGGGCCGGATTAAGCCAGCGCGGGGCCTGTAGCAAATGTTTCCAAGGGGCCCTCGTTTTCGAATGATATAGTAAACAATATAGTACTCCTTCATGAAGACGGGAGATTTACTTATAACACGCATGAATACATAAATCTGGATATACCTTTAGAGATTTGCGATGGTTATCATCCCCTTATATTGCCCCTCGTCTTTCCGTCAATACTAGTTTTTAACTTTTAATTCCAAAAACGCAATTTCTGGACAATATAAAGAGAATGAGGTCCGTGGGCTCACCCCCGTAAAATTTTTGATATTTCAATTCTAAAAACTCAAATCTAACGACCCCTGATGATATTAAAAAGAGAAGATTCGGAGGCCATTATTTGGAGAAACTGAAGTCAAAGAACGGGATTGCGTCCTATTTTAGATAAGATCAAAGGAAAAAATTTGGCTTCACAGCGACTCTCTCCAGGCAATTTTTTAAAATTGAAGTCTTAAATAAAACTGTAGATTATCCTTAATGATGTTATAGAGAGAGGAAAGACGGGTGTTCAAGAAGGGATCCCATTGGAAAAATTTTGAATTTATTATCTGTTATTAATCTAAAAACACAATTTTAAACAAAAATTCTCGAAATTATATATTCTGAAAAGGTATCTTTCTTAAAAGTACGTTTCAGACCATTGTTAAAAATGTTGGAGGGGAAGAGGTACACTCCCATTGAAATTTTTCGAAATTATGGTCCAAAATACGCACTTGTAGGTCACCTTATTCGACGACGTTATAGGATGGGATCGGTTTCGAAATTACACCCATGGAAATTTTTCGAAACTGAAGTTCCAGAAAGCAGTTTTAGAGGGTTTTCGATTATGTTAAACACTTTTCTTCCTGATTTTTTTTTAAATTTCAAGTTCAAATAAAAAAGTTTTCGGCTACCTTTTTTGATGCAAAAGAAAGGGCTAGGTTCGGGGCATTTGTAGCAGCTTTTTAGTTCCCTCCCACTCAGAGGAAAAAATTAAAAACGATATTTAAAGTCTTTCTTCTGCACATAATTATTTTAGTTCTCTGATCAAAAAATAATATTCTCTTAAAAATTCATTTATTTCGCTCAGCATAAGTGTGAAGTCTCAGAATCTTTTTCTTTTCTTCTATCATGATCTCTTAATTTTGCTCATTGTTGTTTACAGTCCCGAATCTACGGGTTCGTGTCGCGGGCAGAAAATTTTGAGGGTAATTAATTGACATGAAGTTAAGTAACTAAAAAGAGCTTAGGATGACTAATAATTACCTTTTTAGGACCCCAATTTCGAAAGCTTTAAGAAGAAAGCCACTTTCGAACAATTTCTGGATGGTAACCCTTTCCCCTCTCTTGTCTAACATCACCAAAGAGAGCCTTAAAATGTGGTTTTAGGATTTGTGCTTTAAGAATTTCAGCATCCTCCTTCTCCTGCTAATAAGAAAATGTGCATAAATTTGAGTTTTTAGACCCGAAATTCCGAAAAATTCCGGAGAAAGCCTTTGAACCATCTCGATTTCAAAATTTCAAAAAAACTCCAAAGGAGAATACCCACCTACTTCCCTAGCTTCTCAACGTTTGAAGGAAAAGGCTCCAAACCACCACTCTTTACCTAATTAATTATCTAAAGTTAGAACTAAAGATAGCCTGCGTCTTGAAGATTTCAGTTTCTAACATTTTTAGAAGCAAGTCCGTACCCCCCCCCCCCCCCCCCGATAACGTCTCCAGTGATAATCTAAAACCGCGGTTTTAAACTTGAAGTCAGAATTGTTTCTGGGGGAGTTCAGACCCTCATCCCTTTTTCTAATCTTTCCACATAGCTTGAAATTTTGTTTTTAGCTACACCATGGGTCGATCCCTCAAACCCTTTCCTCCCAACGATAGCCTGAAATTGACTTCAGTTTTGAGCACAATTTCAGGAAAGAACCCCTTCCCCTTATGAAACAACCAAAAGTTTCTTTTTTTTTATGCCTGAATAGCTGAAAGTTTTAGGACCCTAACTCCCTTAAATTTCCTAAGATACCTTAAAATTGACTTCATTTTGAAAAAAGAAAGAAATCCAGAGAAAACCCAATTCTCCGTTCTCCAAACTTTGCCTAAAATTGTAATTTTAAGGTCAGTTTTGAAACTTTTCTGACCCAACGGAGCTTTTTCTCCTTCCACTAAGAAAGATCAACGAAAATCGCCTTTTTAAGACTTCAATTAGAAGACATTTCTGGAAAGCAATCTATCGAAAAATTAAGATTTTTAATTTACCTGAGCATTTAGGAAAGCTAAATCTAAGTAAAAAGAGAAAGATAGAGAGAAATTTAAATGGGTTAAAATACGGAAAGCAGTTTTTTTCTGGACTTTTTTCTCATGGCGCAGGGCCCGTAGCATTTGCTACTTCACTCTCCGGGGGCCCACTGTACCTATCACTAAGTGATTTAACCAGAGCATTTGCTACTTCCTGCTCTAACCGACCCTGAGTATACGTACGATGAAGAAAGCACAAAAAATGAATAGATAAATAAAACAAAAACAACTGAGTTTAAATTTGCAATTTTTGGACAAAAAAAAAAAAAAAAAAAAAAAAAAAAAAACAGCTATCGGTATTTGCTTTTGCTGCGAAAATACATATTCCTGATTATTAATAGACTCGCGGATAACTCACCCCGCGGATAATCGGGAGTTTACTGTAGTAGTAGTTAAGTAACTTTTTTTCATTCATAAAGGCTCCATCAGCATGTTTCAAAACAAAAAAATTACTATGAGACATTCTATTAACATTCATTCACGATTTACCCTTCATCTTTTTTCTTTTTTGAAATTGAACTATTTTAGACTGATCATTACCTTTTAAAACATGTATTTCACATTACTCAAATTACAGAGAAACTTACTTCCTGATAGGTTATAAACTTCAACTGTTCTTTACGTAGAAAGGTTGAAGAACCTCGCGAAGAATTTATTTTCTGCTTTTGATATCCTGGTTTTTAACATTGATGAATATTTAAAGAATTTCAGTTTCAACTAAGTTCGATGGCATCATAAACACCTTATGAAATACTGAAAATCCTGTTCAAATTGCAGAGGTTCATATTACTAATCGTGAAAATGCGTATTCAAAACATAAATTCCCGATTGAGTTTGAATAGATGATGATTTTGAACGTCCAGTACAACGAATAAAGATGTTTGGTTGTACTGGAAGATTACAGAATAATTCAGGGGTGCCCACAGGGAGGATTATGGCGCAAGTTGGCCATCTATTTTTTTTGGGGGGAGGGGGGGGATTTTAAAAATTGTTTTATTTATTCATTTTAATTTATTTAATGATTTATTTTCAATTCAAATTATTTTATTGCAGTTTGTTCTGCTTATATTTTATTTCATTTATTTATTGAGGTTGTGAGTGTGTGTGTCACTGGTGTAGCACAGAACTTTTCTAATAAAAGAATAAACTTAATTGGAAATTAATAAATAAATAATATTAAAAAATAAATAATTAATATTTTTAAAAAATAAAGGGAATAAAAAAGAGAGTTGAAAATAACAAAGGGAATGAGGGTTTAGAATTCACTATTTTTTGTGTGGGGGGTTGCACCATTGCGCTTGAGGGGGGCACCCCTGCAGAACATACAAGAAAACCTCATTTATCCGGACGCTATTAAACCGGATTTCGCTTAATCCATACAGCCATTCAGATGTACATTTTGTATAAATACTAGTTGCGTTGCCCGGCTTTGCCCGGTCTACCTTGAAAATAAAAATTGCGTCAAGTGACGTATATTCAACAATCAGGCGTAAAAAATAAATGAAAAAAACATGATTTCCCTTCCAAACAATGACGACAGATATTAAAATACTTTTAAGAAATTAAATCCTGAAAGATGGATTTAAAATGCGTAACCATGGAAACACAAAAGAAAATACGTTTAAGGAATTAAAATGCGAAAGAAAATAGTTCACAATTGGAATGGAATCGAGATTTCTTAGCTTGATAAATTTAAAAAGGCTTGTAACTTTTTTCCCTTTCGAGATAAAAGCTTATTTTTTCGACCATAGGTCGAGTTAGATCTAGCGTAAAGAAGGTTGCTTTTTCCAATGGCGTCAGAAAGAAAATTGTGGGACAATTCCTTCACTTTTTATTGATTTATTTAATGAAGAAAGTAGTGCCTAAATTTCAACTAAGCCTAAAAAAATTCGAGCTAAAAATGCAAATAACTCCCGCCGTAATAAAGTTAGAGCATTGAAACAAATTTCGTAGAAAGCGGAAAATTCTACCCTTTCTAACGATATGTAATATTAATATGTGCAAGTAATTTTTCACCCCTATATTTGAGAATTTATGTGATAATTGGACGTAAATTGGAATAAAAAAAGACCCATTCATCGAATTTTATTCGAACTGGTCTGCAAACCTTTTCAGGACTTAAAGGAACAAACTGTGAAAATTTCAGTGTAATCGGCCGGGTAGTTCTCGAGTTTTGCGAGTTCAAACACACAGACGCTTTTTGGGGACTTCATTTTATACTATGTAGAGAAGAGAAAAGGCGAGTAAGCGCAGCAATGTATTTTTGCAGGCCGTATTTTGTATTTTTGGAGTTTTGTCTTAAGGATTTTGTGTTTCATTCTCTTGAGTTCAAAATACAACCTTTACTGTGTATAGTAGTTAGTTCGTATACCTTGGCTCCACTAATATGTTGTTTTGTTTAATCTTACTTTCATTAATTCGGACGACCTGGGTCCACTATCATTCCGGATTAATAAGGTTCTACTGTAGTTTTCGATTCGTAACACTGAAAAAAAGGAAAAAAAAAAAGAGAACCCCCCCCCCCCAAAAAAAAAAAAAGAAAATAACGGGTCACATGAACCAGATTTGCATGTGCAAAATGTGCTATGTGGTCTGTGGCCCATTAGTTGAAAAAAACTGACTAAGAACACTCTCGATCAAGTAACTTTTCAAACTAAATAAATAAATAAAATAAAATCGGTTCATCCGTTAAAGATTATGCTACATTTAATTTATATTATGCCACAGACACACTCTGATGCTACACTAAACAGCAAATAAATAAATAAATAGTAAATAAATAAATTTACACAGCACCCTTAATTACACAACAATTCCATATTTGATGGAGTGAGTTGTATGTAAATTGTTTTTAGGGTAAATGTTGACTATCTTTTTTGCAATGAACAAAAGAAAAATACTATTTCATAAGAAAAAATAATATTTACTCTCAGTTCAAGCCCAAAGTACTCATTTCCACAAGTCAGAAAAGGATCCCAGTGCATAAATGAGT
This sequence comes from Uloborus diversus, assembly GCF_026930045.1. NCBI lineage: Eukaryota > Metazoa > Arthropoda > Arachnida > Araneae > Uloboridae > Uloborus > Uloborus diversus. Next base: position 37,997,423 of record NC_072737.1, read on the forward strand.
GGACCTAAGTGCAGGGAGCATGAAATTTCATTTCAGGAGGCAGCTGTGTTTGTGCTGAAGAGCTTCTGACTCACAATCCGCCCCCAACCTCATATAATAGTTATAGCCCCCCTCCCTTTATATCGGGTTCCCATAGCGTGATGCGTTCATGCGCTCTGATGTAGTTTTATTGTTACGGACATGGCGGCGTTAGAAAGAGTAGGTAAATGCTGAGTAATAAGTTAAGCAATCGATTTGAAAGCAAGGAACACGTGGAATAAAATGATTTGGGACACAACGAAGGGTGTATCAGAGAGAAGGTAGTATAGTAGCTGAGGAGAGAGGATCCAAGGGGCCCGGATCATCCCCGAAATGAGTAAGAAAATTCAAAAATGAAAATGTCAATTTTTTTAAATATATTTTCTTGCTTGTATAATACAAGAAAGCTGGAATTGAGATAATACAATTACAATTTCATAAATATATTTCCTACTCTTTGTGTAAAATAAAGAAAATCGAACTTGAAGAAAAAATCATTTTCTTCTCCTTTTTCACTAAAAAAAAAAAAATTTATTTTGCACAAAATTGATGTGACGATAAAATGCACTAACAGTTTAGTTCCTAGTGTGAAGCAATTTCAAAGACAAAGAATGGCTTGAGAGTCCTTTTGTTAAAAGAGGTTTGGGATAAAACCGTTTTAAAAACCAGAACTATAAATTTGCCAGAGGATTTTCAGAAAAATCGGATTAAAGGACACCTGTTATTCGGGTAAGTTTCTCTCTTTAAAAAACAACTCGGTTAAAACAAACAACAATTTGGTTTAAGTTTACTCACAAATAATTTCCATGTTTCTATCTCCAAAACATAAATAAAAAATGATAATAATACGTTAGACGGCACCAGGCAATGGTACAACCAGACGGGTCAGGGGTCCGCGCCCCTTACTCAAGAGAAGAAAAGAACGTGTATTTGGAAAACGAAGTTACTTGAATAAGAAAAAGCAAATAATGTTGTGAGAAAAGTCTTCTTTCTTTCAAAAAGAAATCTATGAACGAAAAACTTTCAACGGGCTAAAAATGTACAGTCTTGAGCAAAGAAGAGACCGAGGGGACATGATTCAGTTGTTTAAATTTATTAAAATGAAAGATGTTACGGGGCTGAAGTTTAGCACTGAAAACAGGATAAGGGGTCATTGTTTTAAGCTATTTAAATCTCAGGCTAACATGGGTATTAGGAAAAATTATTATTTTAGCAGGGTAGTGGAACCTTGGAACAGCTTAACGGAAGAGGTGGTAATGAGCAAGGGAGTAGATAGTTTTAAGAAGGCCATTGATCTTCACTGGGGATTGTAAATTGACTAGGACCAGTCTAGCTGGGCCCAGAGCCTGTTGCTGGTCGTCACTTTTATATTTGTATTATTGGGCAGCAAATAACGCTCCTCTCTCGGTCTTTTCTGTCCTTTTTTCTAGTGTGTCTGAAAATAAGAGTCTTCAGAACGCTACGCCCTGTAGCTCTCCTCCCCCGCAAGAAATTAAAAGGCAGGTTTAATTATCCGTTGGAGTAACAATGGGAAATTGATATCATAAAAACGTCTAAGGAAATGCGATTTTATTAGGAAATCGATTTTGAAATAATTCCAGACGAGAGTCCCCGAACCATCCCTCTTTCTCTAGTGCTGCAACCAAAAATAGTCTGAATTCTGAAATTGCGTCTTTATGATTTCAATTTTGAAAATTTTTGGAGGGAGATCCCTAACCGCCCCTTACTGCTTAATGCCTCCATCGGCGGCTCGTACAAGGGGACAATTGCCCTCTCACTTTCTACAGTAAAGGGACTTTGCCCCTCCACTTTTCTAACTTCAAAATTAAGGGTCGAATGAAAAATGATAGTGATGATCTATTCACGTGTTTAAAGAAAGAACTGAATTCTTAAGTGATTGTTTTTTGCTTTTTATGTCCTTTTACAAAAAAGGAAGTATTGTATTCACAAAAAAAATATCACTCAAAAATCGACCTCAATTTCCATTTTTCTCACCCCCGAATGAATGATAAGGTTTTTTTTTCGACTCGACCACACGTGGATAAATGCCTAAGAACGTATAGACACGCGAAATATCCATTTTGAAGATTCCCGAGTTAATTACGAGTTTTCTCGTGACGTCTGTATGTACGTATGTATGTATGTGCGTATGTATGTCGCATAACTCAAGAAAGGTATGTCTAAGAAAGTTAAAATTTGGTATGTAGACTCCTAGTGGGGTCCAGTTGTGCACCTCTTCTTTCGGTTGCATTCGGGTGTTTGTAAAGTATTTTCCCCCCTTTTTGGGGGGAAATCATTGTTAATTTCGATGTAAACTCAAGTGGTGTTATAATTTGGCGGACACTTGGCGATATATCGCCAGCCTTTTGGTCGCCAACTTGGCGATTTTTTTTTTAAATCTGATTTCAATTTAGCCACTGTTGGTGATATTTAGAAAGTAAACTATTGAATCACATTAAAAGTGCCAGTAATAGGGAAATGACATTAAATTGGGGTAAAAGGAAGTCATGTGATGCACACATCAGCTCGTTTCATGTGATCATTTCGTAAAAGCTAAAATGGAACTTTGATTTTGTAGGAGGAAATCTTTTCTGTGGCCATCTGGTCCCGCTCTTTGAGGCCGTTTCTCGAATTTTTGGTAGAAGATCAATTCATTAATAAGGATGTAAAAATTCAATTGCTCAATTTTTAAAGAAAAAATTAAACTTTAAGGGCGTGTTGCCCACCAAACCTGCCCCGCCCCGCTCCTCCTTTGACCCCCCCATTTTTTTGGGGAAACAGCCGCCTATGAATGCCTCTAAAGATAAATTGAAATTGCCCTTTTGAATTTCGGAAACCCTTCAAGCGGGTTCCCCGAACTTTTCCTTCCTATCCCAAAGATAGTCTAAAATTGACTTCAGTTTTGAAAACACATTTAGGAGGGAAATGTGTGGCCTCTCTTTCCCCTATCATTAACAAAAATGTCTTGAGTTGCGCTTCAGTGTCGAAATATTTCGGGAGAGTTGTCTCGAGTCATTCCAATTCCCTTAACGTCCCTAAAGATAACATAAATAAATTGCTTGTTTAGAACAGTTTCAGTTCGAGTTCAGTAATGGTTCAGAGGAACCCAGATCCCCTAACGTCATCAAAGATAGCCTAAAATTAGATTTCAATTTTGAAAAAAAGTTCCGAAGAGAAACCAAACCTCCCCTATTCCCTATATATACCAAAAGTTACTATGTTTTACTTCAATTTTGAATATTTCTTCCAGGCAGCGCCCTTTTTCCATACACACATCTCCTCCTTAGTTTTATACCCTGAACGATTGACTAAAAAAATGTTTTTACAACTTCAATTTCGAAAACTTTTAGGGGATTTTCACCCAGGCCCTCTACCTCCGTCCTTTCTTCCTCTGACGTAACCAGAGATAGATCGAAATAGGTGTATCCATTTTTTGCTTCAAATTTACAAGTTGCACTGTTACATATGAAGAATTCTCAGTATTAAACTTATCTTAGTTTTATGAATTCTTCCCTTTTCTACGTTTAAAAATAAATAAAGTGAGAGAGAAAACTTAATAAAAAAATCATAAATAGGACGACAGTATCAATTTTTTGCCCCACCTTAAAAAAACTCAAGATCTGTCACTTGCTTCTACCTTTAAAAAATTCACATTACGAAAGAAAAATGGGGGAGTCGTGGCCTAAGTCCTTAATTTTGGCCCCTTACAAAATAAAAACTTAAACTCCACCTCTTACACCCTCTTTTGCGAGAGCCTACCGACAATTCTCCTTCTATAAAATGATTTTTAAATAAATGCAATTAGTCAAAATTACAAAAGAACTAAAATCCTTTAGTTCATACAATTTTCAGGCAACGACTGAGTTTAGAGTAAATGATCGGGAGGATTCACGGTGCGCCCTCTTTATCTGCGAATAAAAGGCGCCTTTCTGTTCCTCTTTTTTGCATTAAAAAAAAAAGTGTTGTGGAAACATTTTTTATGAATACAAATGAGCAAATTTTTCACATGGATTTTTATGGATGTTTTCCAACTATCGCTTTATAAAGCGTTTTTCTATATTTTTTTAACGCTGCCCCACCCCCTCCTCCCCTTCTCTTTGCAGAGAAACTTTGAAAACTGCTTAGTCATGTATGAATTAGATAGTTTTTATTTTTAGGATTTTGTTTACTGTTTTTTTTTTTTTTCTTTTTCCCTTTTCCTAAATTTTATTTTTACTGAAACTCAGTTGTGGTACTTTCTTACTTCGATTAGGTAATTTTGTGCCCCTCAAATTTTTTGCTCCGTGCCGGGACACGGACTGACAGAGTGTTAGTCCGGCCCTGCACACACTTAGGTCACGATTTCTGAAAAAACGGATTTGGATCAAAGCGTATGTTGGAGGTTTTATTCCGGGTTGAAAGTTTTGCCTCCGAAACATGTCTGCGTTTTTAAAAACCTTTTATCCTTTTTGTGCTTTTAAACGTTGTTCTATTTTTATCTAATTTACCTTGCACAAAGCTATTGCTTTTCAAAAATATCATTTCTTGAAAGACTGACAGAAGATAAATGAGCAAACTCAAGCTAAAGGACAATAATTTTATTAGTTATCACATAGATGTTCATTTACAAGTAAGTTAATACTGATTACATTATTGTCAATCATTCTGAATCATTGTCCAGTACTAGCACCATGACCTGAAATTTTAGAATTGTTAGGGAAAGATGTCTTGAATATTCAGTGACAAAAGCCAAAAAACATAAATTATTTTGTTTGACTTATTAAGATAAATTTTACATTCGATCAATTCAATTATGAAGAGAAGAAAATACTTATGGTTTTAATCTTGAGATTATATGCATACACATGAAAATTTAAATAACAAGTCATGGTCTTTGAATAAGAAATAGAAATAAAATTTAAGTACACAAAAGTTAAGCAGAAAATGGTAAAACAGTATAATATAAGAGTAAAAACTGTAAGGGGACATTTGGTTCTTACGTTGCTGAATTTACAAAAATATTGCTACAAGGTAAAGTTTAAGAATGATCCTGAAAAACAGTTGACCATAATTCTACACAGCATACAATCTCAATGTTCAAGATGAGCTTTTGGTAATTCACTGCATTTGGAGCCGCAAAATTGCCCAATTCAAATCCTGACATTGTGATTGTTGCTTTCTGGGACAAGAAGGTAAAGTAGCTGCTAGGAGCTTTCCTGGTTTTCTTTTATTTAATGCGCACATGCAGAGGAACTGCAATACCCTTCATTCCAATTCAAAGTTCTATCCTTATGAAATAACATGAAAAAAGTCAAAAAAAATTTTTTTGTAATTTTTATTTTTATTTTCGTAAAATAAATCAATCCACCCAGTAAAAAATCATTTTCAATTGATCATTAATTTTTAAACATAAAAAGTGAGGGGGCCATTGCCCCCACCTCTACAAGCCATATATGGCCTTAGCCTTGGCTTAAAAGCGGTAACTTACTGCTTATTACCCAGGCTTCTGACGAGTCGAACTGCTCCATTGCTTGCAAACTCTCGTTGATGTAGTAAATTAATTTTAGTTACCAGTTCAAAGATGATCTTAGCTTCAATGAGCTAACGCCTTCCTCTGACTCAATTATTCCAGGCTGATGAGTCCATAACAAAGACAAAATTACAGTCTTTGTCTGTCAGTATATTGCACATAGTTCAGCCTCAGCCCTGGATTAAGGCCATTAACTTACTGCTTATTGCCTATTTGCCTCCATTTTTAAGAGTTGAACCCCAATCAACTCTTAAAAAGTTGCAAACTCTCCCTGCTGTTCTAAATTAATTTTAGCTACCAGATTGAAGGTAATTTCAACTTTAATAAGATTACATCTGCCTCCAGCTCTGTTATTGACTATTCCTGGTTGAGGAGTCTATAAGAAAGAAGAAACTGCAGTCTCTGGATGTTGTAACTCGTCTGTCAGTATATTGCATGTAATGTTTATATCAATTTATATTAAATAAAAAAATGCAGTATTATTTCTTTCGTTCCTCATAGTAAATGAATTTTAAAACTGACAGGAAAATAAATGAATAAAATTAAATAACAATATAACAATAAACTTACAGTAAAATCTTTCACTTGTATGAAAAATGGTCAACTGTACATTAAGAACCCACTTGATGATTAATCTTTCATGGCACATATTATTTCAGACATACACATTTTTTGCGTCAATATTGCAATAAATTCGAAGCTTTGATTCACATCAATGCAGGGTTCAATTTCTTCAAAACATTTTGAATATTTTTCCCCCGCGTTACTAAAGATTTTGCATGTCATTTGAGACATTTTGTTTAAAAGGGGCATCAAATAACTTTTTTCAACAACTAAAACTTTTTGCTATTGTTAAGGAATAATGTCTGATTACACGTGAAACATCAGTTTAAAAAAAAACAATGATGAAACATTAAAGCATAGAACAGCCATTCTGCAACATAACAAGCAATTTTTTTTTAAATTGCCCTAAAAGAAGGATAACATAAAAAAAAATCTGATATATATATATTACAGACTCAAAAAATCGAACTTCAGAAACGTGGCCTACAAAGCCCCCCTTTCATTTCTGGCCTATGATATTAAAGCATACAAACATGGAGGTTGCAGGAACGTGAGGGGGAAACTGGGGTTGGATAGTAGAATAATTAAAAAAATTTCAAAGCAGCAAAAATTTTCTGAAGAGCAAAAGATTCTCATCCTCTACAGCATCTGAAAATTTCTGCCATGTGTGTGTGTGTGTGTGTGTGTGTGAGGGGGGGGGGGGGAGGCGGAAAGTATGGCCAAAAACTAAGAGTTTTGGGTGAATGTTTTAACCTTGATCATCCATTGCTCTGCATATTCTAAACAATGAGTACAGACATCAATAAGAAAAGTCCCATTACAAAACATATTCTTACGTAAAAGATAAGCTGTGAAGATAGTTACTTACATGAAAAGATGATTATATTGCCAAATGAGTAGGTGTGAAAAATTCTGCATGTTTCCAACGAGCTTGGAAACTTGAATGTAAAATATATAAACAGCAATCAATTTTTGAAGACAACATAGCGTGTCAACTGGAATTTCAAACTGTCTCTAATATTTCTAATCTGAATCTGTTAAATTTGCTCTGCAATATTTTGTTTACAAAAGCCGAATATGAACCCTGCATTCGACAAGTGATTAAAAGTAAATGATTTAAAATTGAATGCAAATCTTAAGTAAATTTTAAGTATTATCAAATAAAGTATGGGTGGTTCATTTCCTTGTAAGATTGCGATTGAGTCATGCTGTTACAAAAGTAGTTATAACACAAAAGTGTATTCAAAAGTATTCAATTTTTTAAGCAAACTTTCTCTCCCTCACCAAAATGAGATTATATATGTGAGGGGTGAATTCAAAATTTTTTCACTGCAGGAATTGCAATAGGAAATACAGTAGGACAATTGCTCTTTTAGTTGAAATTTCACACGTTATTATTTCATTATCAAACATAGTAAATATCTTAATATTTTTATTATTAAAACATATTTAAATATTGTATTTAAACACTTGAACATTAATAAAAAGCAACTTTGGTTCAAATGTTTCTTGATCTATTTTTGGTTCTGAAAGTATCCAATGAGCTTTTCAAAATGCATTTTAATCAGTCAGGCACTATACAACAAGCATATTGCTTTAAGAATGTTTACACATTTTCGCCAAATTGACCATTTTTCTCTCTGTTATCCAAGAGCAATAAAAACAGTTGGTTCCTTTTGTGGTATTTTAGGCTGCTTATAATGCTTTGATCTTTTTGTTGGAGACAAGATGTAAAGTTTGGCGAAAGACATTCAATTCTAACATTCTAGTAATTAAAGAATGAATTCAGCACTTTCCCAGACCCGTAACATAATTTTATCACTTAATTCTTTGATTCCACATATCCCACTTTGAAATCAATTTTCTAAAAATCTTCTCCATAATCTATGTTTAGTGCCGCTGTCATAGTCAGTAGTAGATAGATTTCCAACATTTTTGGGAGCATCTAGATACCTGGGCTTTTCTATAATGAGTAATTTTCTTCTCACAAGGGCGGATCCAAAAACTTTTCAAGGAGGGGGCCGTTGATTTTTAAACTTAACTCTTATTACGTACCCGATTTATAAGCTTGGTTTGCTGCAATAGTATTTAATCTAAAACAGCCAAAATATAGAGATTTAGCCAAGGAGGTCCCCTGAAGTTATTCCTTTCCATTCCTGTTGAAAGAGGTATTCAAAAATTGAATTTTAGAACATCAATTTCGCACGAATTCCGAGAGAATGTTTCGAAACCCCTTCCTAACATCGCCAAAGGTCGTATGAAATTGTTTTTTGAAACTTCAATTCAGAAAATTTTTCGGAAGATTTGAACCCCATTTCTTTTTTTAATGTCATCAAACATTGCCTTCAATTGCATTTTAGGACTTCAATTTGGAAAAATTACCGTTGCAGGATCCCTCAAGGGAGAGGCGATCGCGCCCAACACCCCTCCCTTGTATCTGTCCATGTCTTCTTACCACATCTGGTCAAAATTGAGAATGTCAACATTGTAACTTGATTTTTTGACAACTTGCTTCCAACTCCTTTTCTCTTTTGAATTTCTGTGAATGCTGAGCTATAATGTTGTAAAAAATAGCAATCCTATCTGCTTTGTAAATGCCTTTTTCAACAAAATCTCTCTCTTATACTGGATCACTTATTTTCTAATCTTTTTTAATGTCATTCGAATTAGCTGATTTTGTATTGCTAAATTTTATGCTATGTCTGTTTTTAAAATGGTTAAGCCAACTATTTGAACACACAACAGTGAAAATTACTGAGAAAAACTCTCTGCCCAATTTCTCTGCTTCATTTTGAAAATTGGACTACTGAGAGTGAGACTAGCATTACATTGGACTTTGAACCATTTTTGTAATGCCTAAACAAAAATCTTCTTTTGTTAACTTTGTAAAATGCTTCTAGTCAGATTTTTGGTTCTTAAATGCTTTCTGAAGTTCTTATTTATTCCTCAATAGAGTCAAACTGTAGTTGAAGAAATACTTTCTGTGCATCTCATCATTTTTATTCACAAATCCAATTCTTCTAAAGTTTTGCACATTTGTGAAATGTCATCTCTGCAATGTCCAACAATTACAGATCGAGTTTCTCGGAAAAAGTTACCATTGAAATTTTAGGTGAAGATAAGAGATACCTTTTGCAGATTTCAACACACACACACACATTTTTTACACCACTAGCCATTTGTGTAAAATAAAAAAAAATTCTCACCAAAATTTTGATGTAATTTAGCAAAACTTGTTACTAAACAAAAACATAAAGACCTTATCATGACAATTATCATGTTTGATAAATCCAAGTAATGCTTATAATGACTGGGGTGTACAAAAGGTTTTTAACATTAAACCAACTATTTATATTAAATCCCTTGTTAAACCAAGGTTCTTGTCAAATACACGCTCACAAAAACCTAATTGGACTGCACTTAAAATACTTCAGAAAATAATTTTTAAAAACATATACTTTTCTAGCAACTTGACTCAATTAACATAACATAAAGGGGAAACCATAACTTTTTTGATTACATATAAAAAAATAAAATAGCATGAGATAACCAAAGAGCATTTTTAAAATATCCCTGCAATCAACAAAGTTCTGTACAAATAAAGGTACTAGAATTTAAATTTTGATCATCATTTCTCATACCTGGTATTTTTCCATACATTTGTAAATATAGATATTACCTGGATACCCTATAGATACATACCTGGTTTCCCATACATTTGTAAATATAGATATTTTAACTTGACAGAAGCATTGTTAAACATTTCTACAGAAAAGTGGATGTGATATCAACTAAAAATAAAAGTTACAATAGCAAAATTTTAAATGCACTTTTAACATGATTTAGAAAATTAGATGTTTAACATAAGAAAAATTAAAAATACCTGGTAAAAATATTTTTATGGTCTAAAAAATGCATTTTAACATTTGCATCAGTGAGGAATTCACAGGAAATTATTACATCTATGCTACACATACATCACACTATGATGGAAGACAATTCAATTTACATAATACATATTTGGACTAATATTAATAATGTATGACAAAAATATACAATAGTTTTTCTTGGGAGAAATTAGCAGCAGAAGCCAAATTGCACAACATACATATATTGCACTAAATTTTTGATATTTCAATTCTTAAGAAAAATATACATAATATCATTAAATACACATGCATATTATTTATATACATAGTTAAGATTAAAAACAAACTAAAGAAAAAAAAAGATGCTTAGAAAAACATTAAACATGATGAAAGTTTCTCTCTTTGTTTAGTTTTAATATGCTAATTACAACACATATATAAAAAATATATTCAAATTGGGAATGATTTCAAACATTTTACCCTTAAATGGTAATAAAATAGGATATGAAAAATATGTTTTTATGCTCTTAAGTGTTAATAATGCGGAAAGATGCACATAACATTTGTACAGATGCAGATTAAATGAAAAAATTATAAAAATGCATGCAAGAATTATTTAATGTAAAAAATATAGTAAAGTAGTTAAAAAAAAATGCCATTTAAGTATTTCATGACAAACACTTTCTTAGTATATAAAGATTACTTTAAATAAGTTTAGAAAATTGTTAAATTGAATACAGACAGATGGTGATATTATGCTATTAAATTTGGCAATAGAACAAAATACTGTTGGTGAAATTTCAAGTATGGTACAAAAAGGATTACAAAGAATTGCATGAAAAAGGGTGAAAAGAGTTAAGATATTTTGCATTTTTCGGCACATATTTTTGGCACGTAGAAATAATTAAACTTCTTCCCTTCATTTATATACTTATGAATATTTAAAAATAGTTATTTTATTTACTAATACTCTGTTTTTTGTGGTGAAGGTCTAATGAGTTAAAGTCGACTCAATATACTAATCTTAAAGCAAAAATTTACCCTCTTGATTTTTACTAATATTTTTTTCTCCACATTTTACTTGCATGGTTTAGATCTTTACTAAAATTAAAAAAGGAAATAATACCATTGTAATACGTCCATAAAAGCTCTTCTAAAAGCTGTAAACTCTTAAATTAGTTATAATGCATTACATCATAAATGACAAAATACTAATAACAATATCAATAACAGCAATAAAGAGACAAATAAAACAAAAATTTTAAAATCATATAGCATGGAAGAAATAACATAAATTAATATTCTTTTAATCATTTAAAACAGAGAAAAGTATTTTTTTAACGCTATTGAAAAATTTAATGACCAATAATATAAGCATAACTATTAGCTAATTAAAAACTATTTAACACTCCCATTTGACGCAATTAAAACATTTACATCATACATAGATTTTAAAAATCAAAAGAAGAGACATAAAAGGTAAAAGTTTACCTAAAAAAACTTTTTTAGGTAAACTTTTACCTAAATGTTTTTGAGAAATGTAACACAAACTGGATTACTTAATTATCCTATCAAATAAATTTAAAAATACAAGTACTAAAAGGTTTAAAATTTAAAAGTAAAAACACTTTCAAGTCTTTTAAGATAAAAAATAATTTTGGAAAAAATTATAGAGAGGTTGTTACATAAAACATTGACTAGATTGTAGAACATTATGAGAAATTAGTGAAGACATGAGGAAACTTGATAAAATGTATATGATTAAAATAAATATAAAAGGTTTTTTTATGGAACAGAAAAGTCCCATTTGTTAAGAGGAAACAATGAAATAATGGTACATATTGTGCAAACTTAAAAAGCACAATTTTAGATGCAGTTACAATAATCTTTTACTCAAGTTTTATGCAATGTGAAGCTCTGTTAAATAAGTACTTATTCATGTCTTCATCTAACTTTTTTTAGCAGAAAAGATTAGCCTTTTTTAGCATATTAACATAAAATAGTTTAGCTGAAAACATAACATGAAAATTATGTGAAAATGTAAGAAATTTCATTAGTTTTGAGAGCTAAATATAACCTATGCATCAAAACAGGGTCACATGTATATTGTTCAAGAGAAATTTGAAAACTTCAAAAAAAAAAAAAAAAAAATTGAATACTGATTTATCATGAACTTGAAATTTATAACTATTTTCATTGATTAATAAATAAAAAATGAGTTCCTAAGTACACATAATATCAAAATCACAAGAGGCTGTAATAAGGGTTAAGTAAATGCTGCTTAGCGCTTCTGGAAGTTAAGAACTTTTCTATAGTGTAGAAAAAAAAAAACTTCCTTCTAACCCTCAGACCAGTGGTGACCAACCTTTTTGTATTCGAGAGTAGCATATTAAAATGAATCTTGCAAGGCAGAAACAGTCTAAAATTTAAATATATTTGATATTTTTCTAGCTAACATGGCAAAACATGGAAAAGTAAAAAGAATTAAACACCAAGTATTGTCGTTATCACTACTACATCAGTGTGGGAAATAAGCATCGCATTTTGAGTAGTACTACTGCTGCTCAAATTTTGATATTGAGGAGCAGTTTTATGAAATTTGCTAAATTACATTTTCAACAAAATAGAAGCACTGATACAAATGGGTGGTTCTACAAATACAAAAATATTGAGTGTATGAAAATTTCAAAATAAATAAATAAATAAAATAAAATAAATAAATGAATAAATTTATGCCATTAAAAAAATTAAAACCATTGGAGTCCCTGTATTTTAAAAAAATAGCCATTTAAATCAGAAAGTACACTGCCTCAACAGCTAGCTTGGTCATTCACATTTCAAAAAAAAAATTCTTTTTTTTTGCATCACAAAATTTTCGATGCAATTTAGGACACTTTTTTTTCTTCATACATTTTGAATTGTAAACTATGATGCAATGCCGCTTATTTCCTACTCTGTACAGCAAGTTTACTTTATCAATACAAAGTGTCCTTCTGTCTTTCATGCACCAATTTTGAGATCATTTGGTTCACAAAATCAAGATGATTGGTTAGCTTTAGAAGTTTCTGTAACAGTTTTTGATTCGTAACATTGAATACATGGATAAGGTTCTTGAGATGAAAGTTGGGCACCACTGCCTCAGACAAAGAAAAAAAAAGGAATATTTTTTATAGTTTATTCTAAAACAGTGACAGATTGCTTTTTAACATCTCAACCTGATAGTATTTCCTTCATATTTTTACACAAGTATATGCAAACATTTTTGTACAAAAAAAAAAAAAAAATCAATGTTTCAAAAAGGCTGCTTGAAAAGAGCTTAAATATGATTTTTGAGAAATTTGAGTTTGCATTAAAGTTTTTTTACTTGTCGAACTTTTATTTCAAATTTTCCTCTTTAACAGTTTTGAAGATTCTTGACATTGAATGAAAAATAGTGTAAGAGAAAGGTAAAAAAGCACTTATTATGTCTAAAAACTAAGTTTAAAAAGTAAGTACATTTTCTGACTTACAACATCTTTAAAATTCTGTTAATTTTAAAAACATTACACTTTCAATACATATAAAATAAAAATGTTCACAAAAAATTCATTGCTTTTAAAAATTTGCACATAGACGAATATAATCAACTTATTGATGTGCTTATTTACACACATCATTTTACAACTGAAAGAAATCTAAATATATAAATCTTCAATAGGGGTTTTAATTATTGACAATCTAAAACGGTCAATGAGTAAATATTATTTCAATTAGAGCATGCATGCATTTTGCAGAAATGTACTAAATGAAATAAAAGATAAAGATGAACTAACAAAAGAGTAAATGCTTACCTAACATATCAGAGCAAGTAAACCCCAGTAAAATTTAAATTGTTAAACTGGGTTTAAGCAACACTGGCAAAGGGTTAAATTTATAAAACTTCATAAGGTCAATTTTGATTTTTAAAGACATTTTGGTCCAAAGCAGAGCTGAATGTAAACTTTTTTTTTAAAATGAAATGACTAAACCAATTATAAATGCACAAATTAGAAAACATTTTATATTTGTTATAAAATTATTAAATGCAGCAATAGAAAGAGCTACAGTAGTTTTATATTTAGTCAAAGGATTTTAAAGAATATGTGATTTTCCACATACTAGACAATTTCAAAGGGAAGAAACATACCAAATACCTGTATTTATCTTTAAAGTATGTTTTACAACATGTCTTAACAATTTTACTAAACAATAATATCAAGGCTTTAAAAAAGAAAAAGAAAGAAACATTATGTATCTGAAAATACTGGACAAATACTTCACTATGTTCGTACATACTTTTATTGTACATAATTTCTAAAAGGTAATTTATTATAAAATAATAGTAATTAAATTTCGGTTCATAATATATTTCCTGTATATATATTACATAACATAGGTTTATTATTATCGGAACAGTTTTAATACTGAGAACAGCTAGGTCTATGGAGTTAGCACCCAACTCGTTGGAGCCCACTGAGGCTCTGTTTCAACTCTTTTTACTATAGTAAGGAGTTCTTTAAATGATTTATTAATTTCTTCATTCACTAATGTGGAGTTAAATCGATGTCCATAAACCCTTTCTATATTCCAACTACTGTCAACGATGTCTTGTAACTCTTTATCCTGGAAAAAAAGGGGGACATCATGGATGGGTACAAATTTTTACTTAATCAAACAAATTTTTACACTTAATTTATTTTTTTTAATATCGTTTTTTACTTCCTTTTACAAAAAAGGAAGTATTGTATTCACGAAAAAATTTTCACTCAAAATTCGGCCTTAATTTTCATTTTGCTCACCCCCGAATTAATGTTGAGTTTTTTTTTCAACCCGACCACATGCGGATAAGTGCCTAAGAACGTATAAACACCCAAAATATCCATTTTGACATTCCCCGAGGCAATTATAACGATTTTTCTCCTGACGTCTGTATGTACGTATGAATGTCGCATAACTCAAGAACGGCATGTCCCAGAAAGTTAAAATTTGGTATGTAGACTCCTAGTTGTGCACCTCCCCTTTTGGTTGCATTCGGGTGCTTCTAAAAGGGTCTTTTGCCCATTTTTGGGGGGAAATCATTGTTAATTTCGATGTAAACTCAAGTGGTGTTATAATTTGGCGGACACTTGGCCGCCTTATATCGCCAGTCTTTTGGTAGCCAAGTTTTGTCGCCAACTTGACAACAAGTTTGGCGATTTTTTTTTTTTTAAATCTGGTTTCAATTTGGCCAATGTTGGTGATATTTAGAGAGTTAAACCATTGAATCACATTAAAATTGCCAATAATGGGAAAATGACATTAAAATTGGAGTAAAAGAAAGTCATGTGATGCACACATCAGCTCGTTTTTAAATAATAGTAGTGTCCTTTCACATAAAATATAAAAGCTTCATTTAATTTCTGTTTATACCGTAAATTCCTGATTATCAGCAGTTGGATTATCAACGAGTCTTTTCACAATTTTTTTTTATGACTGTATTATTGTTCGCTTTTAGACTTTACATATTGCTCGTTTGGAAAAAGAGTGCCACAATACGAAATTTTTAATTTTCTTTTTTTTTTTGCTTAATGGGCTTCAAATGACGTTATCTTCTTTGGAAAATAATGACGGATTTTTTGTTCTAATATTAACCACTGGAGAGCACAGCAAATTTACTGAGGAGTCAAACTTCAAACGCTTCTCCAGTAAAATTTCATTTCTTCATATGGTGTGCTTTTTTTCCAAATGAGCAATATATTTTTTACATTCAATGTTAGTAGATACAATGTAGCTATGTTTTCAGTTATAGTTTAAATGCATGTGTGAGTGTTATTAATATATTTTAGCTATTGTATACACTAAGTATCGTTTTTTATCCATTATTTGGATTATCCACGATTTTCGCTTATCCGTGGTGAAAGTGCCACCCAAGGGTATACAGTAGGAGAGGTAGGTCAGATATTCTCGGCAATCCTGTCCCCTAACAAGTTCTAGGAACTCTGACGTAGTTTGGTCCCCATCTGCTGGTCCTTTGGGCCCAGATATGAATGTTTTTAATTAAATTACAGCCTTTTTTTGTCGTGCAAAGATAGAAAATCCTGCATTTCAATCTGGTTCTTTCTAGTGAAAACTTGTTATTTCTCAGTTAGTTCTTTCACACGTTTTAAAATTTTTTGTTCAGTAAGATAAATATGGTATTTTGTGCTATAGCTGATTGTAAAAGTGAGAATAAAAACAAAGATGTGATGCACCATCGGTTTTCGAAAAATGATGATTTTCAAAAGCAATGGGTGAATATTTGCCAGTGTCAAGATAAATTTTTACTTGATAATGCAAGAATTTGTTCAAAACATTTTGAAGATGATGCTTATATTAGGGACTTAAAATCTGAGCTCTTGGGTAGAAAATCACAGAAACGATTGAAGCCAGATGCGCTCCCAACATTGCATTTGCCATCGAAACAAAATTCATGCAGTAATGGTAGAAGTTCATGGACTCAGAAACGTTTATGGAAGAAGAATGTCAAGGAACTTATGCAAAATAATGCCAGGTTTTTTTTTTTTTCGTTTTTCTGATGTTTTAGAAGAAATTCCATGTAAGCAATCAAACGAAGACTCCAAATTAATAAATCAAAATTTGTATTTTGAAAATCAAAATGTGCAGCAAAATTTCGTTACTGGAAAACGAACTTAAAGAAAAAGATTAATATATTTTATGTGTATTAAAAAAGAAAAGAAAAAACTAAGAGAAGAAAATTCACAACTTGAGGAATTATTAACACAAGCTTCTAAAAAAGAAGAAGAATTCAAAGTGAATATGGAACAGAAAATTAATGATTCGATCAATTCATTATTGTCAGTCCCCATGCCAATTGCAATGATTAAAGAATGGGTAAAAGAATGGTTGTCTGATGACATAGCACATTCTCTTGCTTTGAGATCCATATCTTCTAAGGCGTACGATTATTTGCAAAGTCAAGTAAATTTCCTCTGCCAAGCATCAGTACTTTGAAAATCTTGGACAGAAGATTTTCACTGTTGGACAGAAGTTCAGCTGGAATATTGAATCAAATAATTGCTATTATGAAGGAACAAGCTAAAAATCTGTCCCAACTCCAGACGTTGACAGTTCTTTCACTTGATGAGATGAATATTATGAGAGACATTTGCTACGATCATGCTAAAGAAACAATTCTGGGATCGCATAAAAATGCCCAAGTTGTTCCAGCTCGTGGATTAACGCATAATTGGAAACAGCCCATTTATTATGATTTTGATTAAAAAAATGACTGTTGATTGATTGAGTAGCATAATAGTGAAGCTGCATGAAATAGGATACACAATCGTTGCAGTTGTATCAGATTTAGGTACCAGAAACCAAAGCTTATGGAAGCAAATGGGTATTAGTGTGGAAAAAACATATTTTGAAAATCCTGCAGATAGCAGAAGGAAAGTTTAGGTATTCACTGATGTACCACATTTAATCAAATTATTACACAACCACTTTATTGATCAAGGATTTGCCTTTATCAATAAGGAAATAATTGAGAAAAAAAATTTGATGAAAGACTAATGAATTTTGGTTGTGCCCAAAATTAAGTGCAAAGCATTTAGAAGTTATAGGTTACGAGAGACAAAGAGTGTGCTATGCTGTACAGTTATTTTCGCAGCATAAAGACTATATACCCTAATGAAAAAGTGGCAGCAGACTTTTTTGAGACAGTAAATGACTCTTTTGATATTTTTAATTCAAGAACATGCATAAATAAAGTGAAATATCGATCTGCTTTCAGAGGTGATGCAGAGCAAACACCTGTTTCAAACAAAATAGAAAACCTGATCCTGAATCTGAGAGTTGAAGCAGAAAGTATCTTCTTCCCTTTCAAAAGGGATATATAGTATCAATTAGGAGCCTTAAAGGACTTTATGATGATTTGTCAAAGGAAGGGGTGTTCATGTGATGACCAGTCGTTTAAATCAAGATGCATGGAAAACCTTTTTCTCCAAATTCGGGAATTCGGTTTATTCCATTTACATCCCTCTCCTGTCAATTTTAAAAACAGATTAAAATCACTTTTAATAGGCTCAAAACTTCCTTTGCTAGTAAATACGAACATCTTTACAGAAAACGAAGATAAGATTTTAAGTGCTAAACTGTTCTTTGATCTGTCACAAACTTCAAAAGAAAGTAAGAAGCAAAACAATGATGACAGTAACTTTGCTGACGATATTCTTCTTCAAAATGACTTTTTCTTCAGAAGAAATAAAAAACAATATAACTTCAGTACCTACAAAAAAATCCAGTACATTTTCAGTGCTTCACGTGTTTCCAGCATCAGTAGAGAGACACCTCGTATAAGCCCAGGTGTCTTGTTTATTTTGCTAATTCCCATAGCCTTACATCATTTAAAATTCAATCCTATAACTTCATATGAAAAATAGCTACTTGCTGAAAATTTGATTAACAGCAAAATCGAATGTATTCAACTTAATATATGCATACATTTTTTAAAAAATGTTTTATTTAAGAGCAAAATGAACAGTTAAAAAACTTACTGTAAAACCTCTTGAATAGTTTTCATCGAAAGAGGACTGAGCAGAATTTCTAGTTTCCTTGAGAAGTTCAAAAGGTGGAGGTTTAACAAATACAATATAAGGCTTCAATTCTGCAGTGCATAGCAACTTTAAGGCCTAAAAAGACAGGAAAATAGTGTCAAGTTAAAACAGAATGGAAAAGGGAAAATTTTCTCAAATAATAAATTTGCTCATTTAAGAATTAAGAAAAATTTAATGCATGAAAAACAAGAAAATCTTTAAAGGTACTAGAGTAAGGAGACTAGACATCCAACTTTTAGCAGGATAATTTCATTCGTTCTGTATCCTGGGCCATTTAAAAAAAGTTCCAATTTTTGGAAAGGATGCATGATAAAGGGAACAGAGTGGAAAGGGGACACATGGTTTTTAAACAGCAATATGGCTATGTCACCAGGATGTGAGTTTCATACTATTTTACGTAAGAGAAATATGCCAAATAACAAAGCAATACAGTGAAACCTGTGTAAGTTGACCACTCGCGGTGCAGTACTTTGGCGGTCAACTTAGACAGGTGGTCAACTTATAAAGGGCGGTAATGTTTTTTTTTTTTTTTTTGTCATTTCTTGCACCATGTATTCATTTTTTGAGGAATTCACCCATACTCTTTCTGTTCAGCTCCACTTTCATTTTTTAACATTATTGAAAGTGAAACAATAATTAAAAATACTATTCTAATACTTTTGTTATTTTCAACTTGTTTTTAACTATATTAGACACTTTAGTTTTAGAAATTCCATATATGCCAGCTATTTTTCTCTGGCTTTCTCCATTTTCAATTATTTTTAATATTTCATACTTTTTATTAATCTCAAGCTCCACTAACTTTCTTTTTGAAGCCTTTTTATGTAAAACTTATAGCACGAAGAGCAACAAGCTCGACTCTCCCAGTTCATAATGGCAAAATTAAAATGTCCTATCTCTTAATCCCTTGCACCAGAAACATGTAACTTTACTCATTCCTCATTAGCAGGCCCAGATCTGCGTACCCGCAGTGCGAGGGGCCCGTATCCTTAATGGGGCTAACAACCCTAGAAATTGATGAAAAAATAGGAAAAAAACAAAAACTAGCACTAAGGCTTATTCGCTTTTCAAATAGACACTACTCGCCACTAGGGAGAGGCCCTACATATTTTGTTGCAGTGGGCCCAAAATGTATAGATCTGGGACTGCTCTTTTTAGCAGAATTCCTATGTTGCCACAACATATTGCAACTGAAAGAAAGGACTTTGAACTTTTCTACTGACAACTATTTTTATTGAACAGAGTACAAAAAGCTGTCTCAAATAGAACAACAAATGAAAAATAAGTTTGGAGAATAAAGAGCAGCATAAGCTTTATGCTGCTGTTAAGTTCGTAAAATGCTATAGTATGTCATCAAAGCTTTTTTTTTTGAAAGCTATCCAAAAAAAAAAGATATGATTATTATTATTATTACTATTATAAATAAATAAATAATAAAGTAAAGTAATATTCTGAAGAAAGTTTTAAAAAATAAACCAAGTGGTCAACTTACAAAGGATTTTTTACAATACTCCAGACCAAATTTGGCGTACATTAGTGGTCAAGATAGACAGGTGGTCAAGATAGAGAGGTGGTCAAGTTACAGAGGTTTTCCTTTATTATATGAGATAGGGCTAGTTCCGTTCCTGACAAAAGCGGTCAACATAGACAGGTGGTCAACTTACAAGGGTGGTCAACTTTACAGGTTTTACTGTACTACAGTACAGTATTATTTCATTCCTTGTATAGTAACTACACATATTTGAGAAAATATTATTTGCAAATTGTATTTAAGTGCTGAAATTAAAATATATAAATGTGCATATGCAATTGGACCTCGGTATAAAGTCACATCTCTGGATTTCACAAAACTGACCGTATAAGCAGGGTGACCTTATGACTGATTCAAGTGCATGTTTCAATAAATAAGGATGTACATAAAAAATATTGTTCTTTGCCAAATTTAATAGGTTCGAAAATAAGTTATTAGGTAAAAACTTTTTAATTCAATCACACCAATTAAAACTAATGGAATCAATAAGAAATTCTTAATTTATTATTTTAAAATTTCAACTTGTAAGAAAATTGTACAAAAATGTGCTCGAACAAAGTATGATGAACAACTTACCCCATTTACATTAACTCTTAAAACAGAATGGTTGCAATATTACTTTAATTTTTTATACATTTTAATTTTCTAACAAATTTCATCAACTCTCCTACGGCTCGTAAAAAATTTCTTATGACTTTTATGATCTGAACGCCCTCTTTTTTGTCAGCACTTCAATTTTTTGAATTACTGCCGCTACTCAAGTAAAATTTTCTGAAGACAGTGCAAAATTTTAAGAAACTATAAGGAAGTTTGAATTCCCCCCCCCCCTCCACTAAACAAAAACTCTTCAAATATGAATACAAAAATCTTTGATAAAAATTGCTGTAAAAGTTTTTTTTTTTTTTTTGAATAATTTTTCAGTTTTAGAATGTGCTGTCAGCCCAAAATTTTTGGAAAGGGCAACCCAAAATTTTTGGAATTTTCAGAAATTTTGGATCACTAACACCCTTTTGCAATATTCCCTCTCTTCTGCATTCTTTGCATTTTATATGTTAGAAGTAGCAATGACTTTTTGCTAATACTAGGTTGTGTATGAAGGAAAATGCATGGAATCAAACTTGTGTGGCGCTGAAATCACTCAAAAAAAGTAAGAAAGAAGTTACTTTATAAAGGATTGCAGTATTTAAGACCTGAAGATATATATAACTGATAATCTATAACAGTGGTGCCCAACCTTTTCCTGCCCAAGGGTCACACCTTACATTAAAATCCTTCCTGTAGGGTAGAACGGAAATAAAATTTCAAAATATTTCATATTTTCTAAATAGCATGGGAAAATACGTAAAGGAAGAAAAATGAAAAGCAATTATTGTTGGCATCAATTACTTGATGCTTATTTTATTAAATGCTTCCGTGTTACGAGAACCGATTTTCGAATATTTGACTACAAATCTGATTTTCACTAATTGTACTTTTTTATTTGTAACATGGAACAAAACAATGGCCCACATGGATCAGCTTCGGGGGACTGGATGTGGCCCTCAGGCCGCAGGTTGGGCACCACTGATCCATAACATACTATTCCAATTGGATGAATCACACTGTGGATGATCAGTCACAATTTAAAAATAGAAACAAACAGGAAACCAAATTGTAATACACAGCCAAAAAAAAAAACAGGGTTCCCATTCCAAAATGTAAATCAAAATAAAACACTTTAAAAGCACACTATTTT
Organism: Uloborus diversus; assembly: GCF_026930045.1. Lineage (NCBI taxonomy): Eukaryota > Metazoa > Arthropoda > Arachnida > Araneae > Uloboridae > Uloborus > Uloborus diversus. The sequence goes on from NC_072737.1 coordinate 38,019,261, forward strand.
TTTAATACACTTGTTTATTGGGTTCTTGGTAAATCATGAGATTTTCTAATCCATTATTGGGATTAAAACCCGGTACCTGGAGAAACCAGTAGCAGATGGGTAATACAAAAAAAAAGAGTTTTAACTAAATGGAATGAAAATATTAAGACTATAGCATAAGCAAATAGTAAGAGTTAAAATAATAAGCTAATGCATAAAAGCTGGCAAGTGTGCAGTTATTGAAATAACTGCTCAATCAAATTAAAAACCTCAACAAAGTGTGTAGTTTTCCTGCGCAATCAAAAATACATTATCAGTTTTAAAAATAAAATAAAAGAAAAATGAGGAAACAGAAGCAAGGCAAGCTTTAAAAAAATATTATCAATTGAGGAAAAAAATTCCAAACATCAACACAGATGGGTAGTTTTCCTTAATTAGTTCATTAAAATTTCAAATTTCAGTAAAAGAAATAAACAACGGGCTTTGAAATCAAAGAGCTATACTTGAAGAAAAAGAAAAGACAATTTTTCACTTTTTAAGGGCTTGCTTTGAAAAATCAAAAATAAGGCACCATGTCAAGAAAGTTAAGAATTTTTGCTCAAAATAAAGCACTTTAAGGGCCCTTTGAAATAAAAAGCACTTAAAAGCATTTTCAAGAACCCACAGGAACTCTGAAAAAAAAAAATATAAGAATTTTCAAAACACATTCATTAATGAAATTTGTTGATTCAAACCAGTGCAAAATTTAAACAGTATATAAAAATTATATTTCTTTTTTAATTACTTGTTTCATTTTTAAAAAGTCAAATTTCAATCAAGAATAAATTAATCAATTACAATATCAACCTGAGGGTGGGGATTCAAAATGCAAACCCGGCCAGATCTCACGATTGTTGTAACAGATTCTAAACTTGTTCCATACAGGTTTCCACGGTATTCACCATATTCAACAAATTTCCCTTCACGAATGCCATCTTCCATGACTTCGCGAGAGACAAAATAATATTCTTTTCCTTCTTCTTCCCAATGTTTTGGTAGCCTACTAGTATCTGAGGGCAAAAAGGATATTTTTAGCTTACAAAAATGAAAGCGAGAAAATGTACTATACATATAAATAAATGAATGAATGAGTGTGTTTATCATACAAATCCAATTTACATTGGATCTTTAACTAAATTCAGCACAGAGGTCAGGTTCTTTGATGCTCAGGAATTCACTTAGGGTGGTTTCTCTTGCTAGGTGTGTGTGTGGGTGTGTGTGGGAGGGGGGGTGGACTTATGCTTAAGTAACTCAGTTAAAGTTAATAAATATTTAAAGTAAGAAATATTATGCGTAACAATAAACAATTATACTAAAATAACATATGGTTTTGAAACACTTTTTTTTTATTTAATTTTACATGATATTTAAAATTTACGTATATGATACTGTGCTGGTTTTCTGCGATTTTTACAGGGCAGATGCACAAATATGTAATTTCTTTTACAGAGCACATTTATATGATATTCAAAGAATTGAATGTTTTCCCACTGAAACTTCCTCCATATTCAATACACACTCAAATTTGAGAGAGAGCGATGGAATTAGTGACCGAATCGGCAGAATCAGTATGTGGATGTGCCAAGAGAGATGGATTCATACGAACACAGTTGCGTAATCGAGAATCAATGCCTTTCTTTGAGAACAAAGAAAACTTCCTAAAAACGTCCCAAATTTGATGGTAAAATAACTGTATCAGAGGCTGATTGCAGTATTGTGTCTGTGCATCGGAGTGAAAGTTTGACATATGGTACGTAAACTTTTCGATGTATTGAAATTGTCGTAATTATTTGGTATTTCACTTCTTACAGTAAATTAAGTATGTTTTGTTTCACATATACCATACATTTTACTTATTAAATAAATGAGTTAATTGGTGATAAATGTCTGTAGCCATTAAATAAAAGGTCAGAAGCATATACTTAACTCGAGCATCATCAAGCATTTTTAATTGTTAGAAAGGAATATCTCATGTGTAAGTACATTAGATCCCAAATGTTCAAATCAATATTCAAAAAAAAAAAAAGAAAATTTAATTAATGCAGAACATACTCTACGCACATTGTGTACATTTATCTGGAAATTAATATTGCTGCACTTTTTCAGACAAAATGCTGCAATGTACAAGAAAAACTGAAAAATCGAATTTCAGTTGATTTCACGAAAATGTACAGCTCATTCGCGAACTAAAAAATTTAAAGAAATGTAGTTAATCATAATAAAAACATGTGTGAAGAGTCTTAAAAGGAAGCATTTGAGTGGTATCCGAACAAGGATTTTAAACATTTTATTTTCATAAAAATTTTTGGAAATTGACCATTTTTTACCTTTTGTTCAAACTTTGTAGCTTGTTTCCCGGGAGCTAAAACTTAATATTTTTCAAAAATAATATTAGAAATGAATTTCTAGGGGGCAAACACAGTGCATCCTAGTTGCACAAGTTAATATTCAAAAAAAAAAAAAAAAAAAAAGACACACCCTAATGTAGACAGGACTACTAATTATAATACAGCATCTAATTTGAAAATAAATATACCACACTACATAGTAAGTATGTACACACATCTTACATTTATACACATGGTTGGGAGATTTAATTTCAATGGGCATGCTTATTAATTCACAGCAAAGATATTTTGAACAGTCCAAACATGAGAAGATTTGCTTTTAATTCATATTTGAAAAGAGTTTTTCCTTTTCTTCAAAAGATCAGAAAAGTAAAATAAAAGAGAGGCCTTTAATAAAGATGAAAAAGGTACAATAACTTACGTGGTATTGTTGTTTTATAATGTACAGGATCATAAGAAATTAGCCGCTGCTTTAATTCATTACGGCCAACTCCAGGGGCACCTATATTTAACAAAAATGTATTAAAATCTACTTATTTTGGAAACAAAATTAAACTACACATTATTATATCAGCAGATTTAGTGATTAAAACACTAAAAACATGTTGTTCGGCAACTTTCTCCAAAGAGCAAGTAAAGGTAAGAAAAAAAACCAATGCTCATGTTTATTTCATGATTCATAAATTAATCTTTTTTAAATACTAAACTAAAAACAATAATGATTCACAGGTTATTTTTATATGATGAGATTACCAATTTAATGAATTATTATGCTTTTAGTTGCTTAATAAGCTCTTTTTAGTAGAAAACTAATCTCAATTAAACCTTAAGGACTAAAGGTTTTCCTTAAGTTGAATATTCCATTTGCAAACTATCAAACACAAATAATTTATAAATTATATTTTTTCATGTTGTTGAGCTTTTAATATACTAATTAAAACAAATTAATTATCCAAAAAAAAAGAAAAATCATTGTTTTAAAAAATGAACTGTAATTCTATTTTGAACCATTGCAAATGAAATATATGGGTTGGAAACATCACATTTAAACTGTTATGCTTCCATTTTTGTTCAAGATTAGTTAATTGAAGATTCCATCTACCTAAAGTCATTTGTTATCCAAAGATTCAGAGTTTATTTGACAGAAAATTAAGAATAAAATATCTATTAATATTTATAGGACTGGCCATGGAAATATGCATGCTATTCATAGTACATAACTTTCGATTTTTTGAACTCTTGTTTTTACAATTTTTTTGTGTCCCAAGACGCTCATAAAATTGAGCACAAATTGTAGTCATTCCTGAAAATGTGCAAAGCCTCAACATGTATGTGATCGGATAAATAAAACAAAAGCAAAACCAGCACATCAATTAAAAAGAAAAAAAAAATATCATAGATCAGGTGAAAGTTTTAATTGTACAAAGGATATAACAATAGCTTTGGGATACAATCAACACTTTAACATAGACTTAATGCATTGAAAAGTGAATGAAGTAGATAAATATGTCATAACACCACTTAATGACACCAGTAACAATAATTTAGCTTACAAGAAAAATGAAAATTTTTCATACCAATAAGCACAATGGGCCTATATGTACCAGGAACAGGTTGAAGCAAAGCAACTTCTTCATATACTTGAACATCCTTGAAATCGGGATCTACAGAGAGAATATAAAAATTCTTAAATTGAATCAATTTTTTAAAGTTACTACACAATAACTGCAAACATTGTATCTGTCTCTTGCTATATTGCATAGGCCATTAAACTTTTGGAAATGGAAGGGTACAGTAGACAGGCCAGTCATTTCGAATTTCCTGAGGGGAACAAAGGGAATCATCTACTCAATGCCATAGGTAAATTACACATGCACATTAGGGTGGATCATCCTCCTATGGTAAAAAAAAAGTTTCTGATTTCCATCGGGCAAGGCAAAAAAAAAGGTGCCAAATGACATTTTAAGGTTACATATAAAATTTCATTCGATTAGGAGTTTATTTTCCGCCTCCGGATTGAGTTTGAAAAACCCGTATTTAAGAGGAAAAATGTATTTTCATTAAAAAACTGAATAGGAAAATTTCAAATATATATAACAACTTAAGGTTGTCTATTAATCATTTATTTACAAAAAGGTTCATGATGATCATTCAGTTTCAAAATTAAACATATTCATCTTAAAATAACTTGAAAGTGCTTACTATCTAGTTTTGGCATATGTTTCCATGACACCAGTTGGTTCTTAATTAAAGCTTCTTTTTTTGCACAATGTAGTTGAAACTTAGGTCAATTTTAACTGCCCTTTGACAGGGGTGCTCATCCCTAAAGGGTGATGGCACCCCCCCCCCCCCCAAATGCTTTGAAGTACCCACCAGAACAAAAACCCCTCCTCTCCCAAAAAAGGTCAAAAATCTGTAAAATCAACCCTCTTAAATATTTTAATGCCGCAATCTGCGCCATGAACCCCCCTGTTGAGTTTGCTAAACACTACGAGCTTCTAAAACCCAACGGGCTGCCAAACCACGGATGTGCTGTTTCAAGTCAGTCAGCATTGCAATAAATTAATTTTTAGGACATGCAAAAACACTTTCTTTGGATTACCGGATCTATTTTTCACCTTTTGATAGCAAACCAGATTGAGCATAAACTTTGATGACTTATATTGCAAGAATTATTAAATTTCCAGATGGAGATTCCACTGAAACACAGAAACTTAGAATTTGATTAGAACGAGTTAGCCATAGAACATGGGACATTTTGCTGGGTTTTTATTTCTTGCTAGGGCAGATTTTCGAGCGATTTTGCGCTTCCAACAAAACATGTTTTTCACAATAATTTCTGAAGTGGAGGGGTAAAGTACTACTGAAGAAATAGCTACAGCAGCCCTGTCTGACACTTCGTATCACATGTCCGCGAAAGCAAATTAAAGTTCACAGTATTGCTTGTAGTAGTAAATTCGATATAAGCATTCATAGTTTGAAGCTTGTAAAGGTCCCTTGATCTCATCTTCACTGTTCGTAGAAGAGATGTGATGAAGTAATGATACTAAAACTGTCTTCACTTTCTTCTTGAGGCTGAAGCTGCAATTTCTCTCCCTCTCTCATGTTTCCCCCCCCCCCCCGGATAAATGTGGTTGTTAATATTTTTGCATTTGCAAGATGAAGTGTCAAATAGCAATCCGCTGGCTTGGTAAAATGATTCTGATTATTTTCTTAGTTAATTTCAGATACAATTTCAAAAGACTGCTGCTGCATTTCAAGAGGTAGATTTTTAGCATCTCTTACTCATTTATGCTGCACAGTAAGTAGGAAGCGCTTGACCAAATTCACACATTTCAGATAATTCTAACACCTAAAATGGCAAGTGTGAATTGAAACCAGGTGTAAAATGAAAGTTTGATCACCTGTTACTGTAAACGAAGTAACATTTATCATTATTGCAATCTTACATGGAACTATCATTTTAGGTAAGGAAATCCAATCTTCAAACTCAATCTGGAGGCAAAAAGACTTATCAAAATGGAATAAAATTTCACGCATGTTAGTTTGAGACCATTTAGCACTTTTTTAATCCTCTGCCTCTTAACATTTCTGGGGGGAAAAAATTTTTGACCCACCCTAACGCACATGCTGTGCACAGATACTCTTACCATAAATATGTGCATTGTCTAATTGTTAAATATCAATACTAAACATTAATTATTTTCACAATAAGTGATAAATTAATGAAAAAAGTTCACCTTTTGCTTTCATGGACACATGACTGAAAGCAAAAGGCTTTGTCTTACCAAAATTTTGTCTGCCTACTGTGTATTGCTTTTCATACAAGCAGATAGTTTTGAGTTTTGTACGCAGATACTTTATATTTTTATGTTACTATGCTCAAGGCATATTATATATGAAAAATAATAAAAATTGTGCCTACTGATATGCCCAAACACTGATTTCTCAAAGCCATTAGGGACATTGCCCCTCCTGACCAGGGGCGCCGACTTGGAAAAATTATTGGCGGTGCCGGATGTCACCGGGGTCTAGGAAGTATGTTAAAGCACGGAGCCCCCCCCCCCCGAAAAAAATTCAGATTTTTCTGCCTTGAAAATGACAACTTACATATTTTCTGGTGTGTATAATTTATACAAACAAACATATGTGACAGGGCGTTTTCAAAGTAAAACAATCTAAAAATTGGTACACAAATTTTCTGCTTCAATTAGATCATGTCACTTGCCTTAAGTGAGGGACACTTTTACAGTTCCATTTTGTGGAGAACCGGGCAGTGCCATAGCTAGGCTACGGCACTATACAAGGTAGTGCACTTGACTTGCATGGAAAGGCACTACCAGTGGCACCGATTTATAACAACTATTAGGGGAAGAGTGCCATAACGGGGGCCTTGCCAGGGGAAATTTTCTAAATTTGAGATTAAAAAAATAGTGAGTTTTAAAGTTTTTTAAGCATTTTAGAGTCATATGATCAACATTAGAACCCCAAAAACTCGACTCTCGGTAAATCAACACTGAGAAAATCAACAAGACATATATTTTTTGGCTTTGAAAAAAAAAGAAAAAATGGTATTTTCGTGAAAAGCTAATTTAATTTACAGTAATAATTATAATTTTAGTCTATTAGCAGTGAATATATAGCTTTGAAAAGATTGAAATGATATTTAAATAAATCTAAACTATCATTAAAAGAATTAAGCATAAAAGATTGATGTCGCACTTTGATTACTAAAAGTGAAATAACTAGTTTAAGCTTGCTTTGAATAAGGCCCAGAGTTCATTAAATAAAAATAATGTCTCAAAATTAATGCTTTAATACAGTTAAAAAAGTTAATACACAGATTACTTCATTAACTCTAATAATTAAAGAAAACTATCACGCCTTCCATTAAATATACAAATCAAACCCTGATATATTTTTTCCAGATCAGCAACACTTAGATGAGAGCGCCGCCAGCGAGACTTCACCCGAAGGTTTGCGCACTAGGACAAATTCTATGAGTGCTCTCAGCACCGTAACACTATCCTTATTCACACCACTCGTTTTCAATTAACCTGCTTACTACAGCAATAGTTATTTGTTTTAATTCGTTACTGAATGTATTTTACAATGTAACTATCTTCAAACAAGGAAAGTAAACGAGCTGATGTGTGCCTCACATGACTTCCTTTTACTCCATTTTAATGTCATTTTCCCATTATTGGCAATTTTAATGTGATTCAATAGTTTAATCTCTAAATATTAAAAACGATGGCCAAATTAAAACCAGATAAAAAAAAATCGCCAAATTTTCCGCCAAGTTGGCGACAAAACTTGGCGACCAAAAGACTGGCGATATATCGCCAAGTGTCCGCCAAATTGTAACACCACTTAAGTTTGCATTGATATTAACAATGATTTCCCCCCAAAAAGGTGCAAAAGACCCCCTTAGGAACATCCGAAAGCAACCAAAAGGGGAGGTGCACAACTAGACCCCACTACGAGTCTATGTACCAAATTTCAACTTTCTAGGACATACCATTTTTGAGTTATGCGAGATACATACGCACATACATACAGACGTCTCGAGAAAAGTCGTTGTAATTACCTTGGTGATGGTCAAAATGGATATTTCGCGTGTCTATACATTCTTAGGCACTTTTCCGCATGTGGTCGAATAGAAAAAAAAACTCAACATTCATTTGGGGGTGAGCAAAATGGAAATTAAGGGCGATTTTTGAGTGAAAATTTTTTCGCGAATACAATACTTCCTTTTTTGTAAAAGGAAGTAAAAATACCAACATAATTTTGTTATTTTAGAAACCATAATATGACAAATAATGTTCCTAAATTATTGAGGGGGCTCTGCCCCCCGAAACAAACTATTGAGGGGGCTCGGGCCCCCTCAAGCCCCATGGAGTCGGCGCCACTGCTCCTGACTTATCTAAATGATGAACTTGACAGCAATTGTACCAGAAGCATTTTCTTAAGTCTCTGAAAGCAGAATTTGAAACTTTATAGTTGGTCCTTGGAATAAGTTGCCTCAAAACTTGTACATTATAAAGGTCAGAAGATGTACAGTTTAAAAATTGAGAGCAGCTCATTTTTAACTCAAAGCTAATAAATAAATAATAAGTTACTAATTATATTGTCAATATGTTAGAGCAACAAAAATCGGAATGCAGGGGGTTGTTACTGGGGGGGGGGGGTTAAGTTTTTTTTAAAGCTTGTGGCACCTTATTTAAAAGCAGCAAATCCTTCCAAAAGCAAAAGCAAAAAAAAAAAAAAAAAAACACATACACACATGCAATAAAAACGTGTTAAAATCTATTATTTCAAAGAGAAACATACCAAAGTAATCATGAGAGTTATTTTCACCTTTCTGAAAATGAGCACCATTTTGAAATGCTGAAAGACGCCTATAGAAAAAAAAATCATGAAAACCGAGAAGAGATAGCAATGAAGTGAAAGAACAATTTCAGCATTTTTCTTTGAAAAATATTAACTTACAATTTTAAAAATGTGCAATGCAGCACCTAAAAAATGTACGATTGCATCAAATAAAATGAACTCAAACCATTAGAACTACAAAAATGTGCACCTGCTTAAGCTAAAATCACATTATTATTTTAAAGTATGTGACACCTTGAGTAAATTTCGTAAGTTTTGGGAAGTTGAAAAAGAACAGCTGACAAATGGAAAAGAAGACTGAAAACTATTTTTTTTTTTTTTTTACATTTCAAAGTCATCTTAACCTCTGAACCTTTACTTACATGTTAAAGCTTGAGTGACCAAAGTGAAAAGTTTGGTCACTCAAGTTAACAAAAATAATGCAAGAAGACAGTTAATATACAAAAGAGAATCTACTTGTTTTTGAATAAAGCTAAATTGAAAAATCTAATACTGATCTACTTACAGGAACTAAGCAAATTAACAATTAAAAGAATTACCAAAAAATTTTTAGGCTTTTCTGCTTCATGTTGTTTTAATAGTGGCACTATGAAAGATTTTTATTTATTTATTTATTTATTTATTTAATTTTTTTTTTCACTTTTAAAATTCAGTTGAAGCAACTTTTATTGCTGATGTTGAAAAAAAAAATATGTTTTACATTCCCAATTATGCTTTTCAGTCAATATTACAACAAATGATGAATTAAAAAATATCCTTCAAGCAATATCAATTTTTAAAAAAATGCTCTAAAATTAGTTTCAGTTTAGTAATTATGATTTACTTGAGTTATTGTTACTACAGGATTCATTCACTTCTTAATGCCAAAATTCTATTCTTAGGTACCAAAATAGAAAAAAGGAACAAATTAAAAACAAATCCAATGAAAATTAATGTTAAATTACTTTTTATTGATAGTTAATTTATTTTCTATTCATATAATTATTAGAAATGCAACAATTTTAATTGGTCAGAAAAAAAATATTTTTTGGATGTGTAGTATAAAACTAATGCATAATTTTTTATTTCTGAAATATGTAAAACCCATAAAAGTAGTTAACCAAAGTAAAATGAGTAACGCATCTAATGCTTTAATAATTCAATTGAAATTAATAGAAATGTATCAGTTATGCAATATTTTATTTCTAATAGATTAAATTATCATTTTATAAATAATGGTAAATATCATACTTAAATGCCATTCAAAGTTGTATCTTTTTATATATAATGTATATTTATTAATATAAATAATGAAAGAAACATTAATTTAAAATTGATGCATTATAATAATGTTACAAATTCTGTAAATAGTAATTATTTTTGTGATTAATTTGTTGTAATCTAGCTAAATTAGGTGTTTACTAAATAATCTTAAATCTAAAATTATTGTAGTAACGTAACCTGTAAATAGTTTCCTGTAATGAATATACAGCCCCTATACATTCGGCTGAAGTATACAGTACCCTATTTTTCATTAATAAGGTTTGTGAATGAAAGAAATAAAATAACGGTCTACGATTTTTGAGAAGCATTTGGAATAATCTGGAAACTTTTCGATGTTTATAAAAAGCGTCCCGCATGATAAAACGTCAGTTTCGATTGAGAATTTGTACTGAGAGTGCATTAGCTCTGTTTATTGCGAGGCATTTTGCTGTGTTGTTTTCGTATTTGGAAGTAAATACGTGTGTAACGGTTGAGTTTACGGTGTTGAGTGATATTTGCTTAATTGCTGATGATTAATTTAGCAGTTGTTAACGATCTCTCCTGTACATAGTGCAAATAAAGCTCCTGTGTTTTTATCAAGAACTGTGTCATCCTTTCAAGAAAGTTGGAAGTCGCACCGGAACCTTTAACATTTTGGCGCCCAATGTGGGGCCTCTTCAGGACTTTCTTGGAGTAAGTGTGACTTTGGACATTTTTTCATAAAGACTGTTTGAATTTTGACTTTATTTTTATGGTGATTACTCGCACAATGGATGATCAATTAAAACAACTTCTGGAAGCAATTAATGCTGTGAAAAGTGACTTGACTGAAAGTTTGGGGGCTAATCAAGAACAATTAAAAAATGATATGGCGGCTAATCAAGAACAATTAAAAAATGATATGACGGCTAATCAAGAACAATTAAAAAATGATATGGCCGCTAATCAAGACCAATTAAAAAGTGATTTGACTGCAAGTTTTACAGCAAATCAAGACCAATTAAAAAATGAACTGACTGCAAATCAAGTACAATTGAAAAATGAATTGGCGGCTAATCAAGAACAATTGACAAGTGATTTAACGGTGCTGAAAAATGACCTAGCTTCTAACCAAGAGGAAGTTAAAAACAATCTTACTTCGGTGAAGACTGTGATGGAAAATAAATTTAATGAGATAGAGCATCGAGTTGATGCTATTGAAGGAAAGTTTGAGGAAGTTGAAGGCCAATTCATCGCAGTAGAAAATAAAATCGAAGAGAAATTTGAAGAAAAATTGAGTACCGTTGAAGGTTGATGCAATGCTGTAGAAAATAAATTGGAAGAAGAAGATAGAAAATTTCATCAGCTTAAAGAAGACATCTTTAAAGACCTGGAAAAGAAATTGGTGACGCTTGGAAGTGGTGCTGCTGACATTGTGCATTCGGCTACACGACTGTCAATTAAGCTCGCTGCATTTGACGGCAAATCCTCGTGGCAAGTGTACAAGACCCAGTTCCTGATCGTTTCCAAAGCAAATGGATGGGACTTGGTTACCAAGGTCTGTCATCTTGCAGCATCCCTGAGAGGTGACGCGGCGGACATTCTTCAAACCCTTCCGGACAGCCAGCGCCTGGATTTCGCCGCCATCACATCTGCGTTGGAGCTTTGCTTCGGCGAGAAGTGCCAGAAAGATTTTAGCCGACTCCAGTTAAAGTCCCGTTTCCAGAAAACCGGAGAAACCCTGCAAGAGCTAGCAGCGGACGTCGAGAGACTGTCTCATCTTGCTTTTTGCGACTGTCCTGCAGATGTTCGAGACAACCTGGCACTCAACTACTACATCAACAGGGTTCGAGATCCGGAAATCTAGAAAGCTCTACGGATGGCAGATGTCAAAGACCTGAATTCTGCTGTTGTGTATGCGATGAAGTTAAAGGCTGCCTAGCAAGCAACCCGCAAGGATCGCCATTCAATCCGCGGCGTGAAAACTGATGAGTCTGATCCGGTTTCGTCACGCTTTGCTGAACTTGAAAAGCAAATAAAAGAAATTGCAGGAACCCTCAAAAGGATTTCGGCTCCCAAGGACCAAAATCGACAACCACTTAAGTGCTGGAAATGTGGCGGCGAGGGTCACTTACGAAGAAACTGTGAGGCTTGCCAAGAAACCAGAGGGAAGAGCGCCTCTCCCTCTCAGGTCCAGGAAAACTAAGCCATGGCAATCTCGCGGGGCGGAATTAATAGAAATGTATCAGTTATGCAATATTTTATTTCTAATAGATTAAATTATCACATTTTATAAATAATGGTAAATATCATATTTAAATGCCATTCAAAGTTGCAAATTTTTATATATAATGTATATTAATTAATATAAATAATGAAAGAAACATTAATTTAAAATTGATGCATTATAATACTGTTACAAATTCTGTACATAGTAATTATTTTTGTGATTAATTTGTTGCAATCTAGCTAAATTAGGTGTTTACTAAATTATCTTTCATCTAAAATTATTGTAATAACGTAACCTGTAAATAGTTTCCTGTAATGAATATACAGCCCCTATACATTCGGCTGAAGTATACGGTCCCCTATTTTTTATTGATAAGGTTTGTGAATGAAAGAAATAAAATAATGGTCTACAATTTTCGAGAAGCATTTGGAATATTGTGGAAACTTTTCGATGTTTATAAAAAGCGTCCCGCATGATAAAACGATAAAACGTCAGTTTCGATTGAGAATTTGTACTGAGAGTGCATTAGCTCTGTTTATTGCGAGGTATTTCGCTGTGTTGTTTTCGTATTTAGAAGTAAATACGTGTGTAACCGTTGAGTTTACGGTGTTGAGTGATATTTGCTTAATTGCTGATGATTAATTTAGCAGTTGCTAACGATTTCTCCTGTACATAGTGTAAATGAAGCTCCTGTGTTTTTATCAAGAACTGTGTCGTCCTTTCAAGAAAGTTGGAAGTTGCACCGGAACCTTTAACAATAATAATATAAGAAAATAAACAACAGTGGTTTGAGGAAGCAGTAACTATTTAATGACTCGAGTTTGCACTGATTGAAAATATCGGATACAAATCAAAATATTCGATATATATCAAAATATCAGAAATTTTCGAAAATATCATGATATTTTCGAACCCTTGAAAACCCATTCAGAACAGTACAAACACATTATTGTAATTATAAAAATTATTTGTTGCACTTAGAAAGGGACACTATAAATCTATAAATAACAAAAAAAATTAAAAAAAAAAAAAACCTAGATGAAAGACTTGGTATGTTTGAACTTAGAGAAACAGCATAAAAGGAAATACAAATAAAGAAAACCATTATTTTTAACTGACTTCAAAAAGGAGGCGGTTATCAGTTCATACCGTATGTATGTTTTTTTTTTGTTTGTCTGCTCATAGCGTCTCACCTAGTGAACCGATTTTGATGATTCTTTTTTTAATGGATAGGGGATGGCTCAACTTAGGTCCCATTACTTTGTTTGACCCTATTTGTCCTTTAGAAAAAAAGTTATGGGCAAAAAACAGTAAATTTTATGCAATTTCCCTATTAAATGATTAAAATGATATTGTAGCGAAGTTCACACTTTTCATCCGTGGATAACGGTGGCTCAGTGGTAGAATTTTCGCCTCCCACACGAGCGACTCGGGTTCAAATCCTGACTAGGACAAAGTGAATTTTACTAAAATTTCGTTTCTACTATTTCCCATATTTACTCGAATGTTCTATTAATTTCTGTATCTTTCCAAGTCTGGAAAGTTCCAGCACTTTCTCAAGTTGTATATAAGGAGATGTAACGTTCATTCGTGGTTCTGAATAAAGATCTCGAGTTGAGACTAACAAGTATTAGCTTCATTTGGCTTTCACATTGTCTTCGCTATCTTCATCTACGCGACAATATGAAACTCATTGTTATAAAAGTTTGGTGCCATATAACAGTAACATTAATAGTAATTGTAATGATAATTTTGAATAAAGGCTTTTCTAAAGCAATACAGTGATATAGAGCCGAACTTCTTACTAGGTAATTTCTTACTTTTACTGAAATATCTACATTTACACTAAAAAGAATGAAATAAAAAAATTTTGAAAAAAAAAATAGAACCGACTTCAAAATTGCTCTACAAAGTGAAAAATAATTTTATTCTTTAAACACCATCGATAATACTTTTAAACATAATTTTTGAAGTTGGCGCAAAAACAAAAAGTAAAATCCATTGTAACCATGCTTCGTTCATATTTTTATCAAAAAATCATCCAAAGTTAGGAACGAAACATTTATATCATTACTCAAATATGCTGTCATCAATGCGTAATGCACGTGGTAGTGAAGAAACTGGACCTGGTTAAATTTATACTTGTAGTTGAGTTATGGCTGTGAATGATTTTATCGATCGTTTTTGCGCCAACTTCAAAAATTATGTTTAAAAGTATTATCGATGGTGTTTAAAGAATAAAATTATTTTTCACTTTTTAGAGCAATTTTGAAGTCGGTTCTATTTTTTTTTTCAAAATTTTTTTTTGTCATTTGAAAATTCATTTGTTCGCAGATTGAAATCTTTCTTTTCTTTAGCTTTTTCAAATAAAGCATTTCTAACCTTTTCTGGAGGGTTGGACTAGGTATGATTCCGATTCTTGTATCATTATCGAAATGCGCTTGCCACCAATCTGGATCTTGTCGACTCACTATGTGCAATATGTCTCCCCTTATGTAAGCGAGACCAGAATCAGGCTTGGGATTTAGAGAGTCCAGCATAGGATCATAACAAAAATTAGCACGCACTATATCCGAAGGAGCATGCTTGGGTGGCACACCAGGTATCAGCTTGAAGGTAATTGTACCTTCCCGACATTGCTGCAAATGAGAAGAGCAAAATATAGTCCTGGGGAACTAAGTTATTCTAGTGAAAAATTACTTTTCTTTTGTTTATAGTATGAAACAGTTAGCAAAATAAAAATATCTTACCTCCTAAAAGATGAGTTAAGATCCATAATTCATGAAAAAGAAAATAGAGAAAAAAATAAATTAATTAAGGTAACACAAAGTATAAATGTAAATACATTTTTAAACATTTAACTCACAAAACATAAACAATATGAGTCAGGTACAAATCAAAGCTAAAACATTCAATCAGAAAAAAGATAAAACATGACAGAAAGGGCTTGACAGTCTCTTTCTACATACATATGGAATAGACCCCTTGTTTTACGCAGAGGTTACATTCCACAAAAATGCTGCGTAAATCAAGACTTAATATTAGTGTTAAAATATGGGTTAGGTCCCATAGAAAAATGTTTAATTTGTTTGTTGTGTAATTATTTCAGTACATATGAACGCACGTGCATAAAGGAAACATCAGTGAACATACCAATGATATATAAATATATTTGCGGTGCAACATGGATGGAAAAACATTCATGTCCAAAATCTAAAATATCGATGATATCTATATATTGACCAAAAACATCTATGTTTTGAAACATCAATGTCTAAAATCTAAAACATCAATGGTATTGATATATCGATCAAAAACATCGATGTTCTGAAACATAGAACTTTTTAATGCATGCTGTACATAATAAACTCTAAAAAATATTTGGATGCTAGAACTACGTTCACAGTAATCAATTTATTAATAAGATATTTGAACTGACAAAGAAAATTTAATAATAATAAAGATGGCTACTTATTAATTAAATATTTCTTTTGACAGTGAATTGTAAAAAAGGATCGTCAATGTTTCTGCAATATAAGTCTACTTCTATAGAAACAACTAACATTAGAAAATTCTTTTCAATATGATAAATCTTCAATAATTAATTAATTATAAAGCTTTCATCATAACTGTAAACACATTCATTCTTTAAAGATACTTTTGGATCAAATATAAAACATTGATATCGAAAAACATTGATGTTTCAAAAACATATATATCAATGTCGCACCACTAATATATATTGCATACATAAATTGAAAGGGGCACATCTCAAAATTGATCATTATTATAGATGTGCCCTTTTCATTTTAATCCTGTGCAATATGTTTCTCATTCAAAAGAAACTTACTGTTTTGAAAAATAACTAGTTATGATAGTCATTGATTATTTTCAGCTGCGGTTCTTTGTAGGACACTAATGTATCCATGATTTCTTGTTTTTAGAAGTCTCTTCATGACTAGATTCCCCTTCACTAATAAATGAGACAGATAATTTGCATTGACAAGCAACTTTTCAAAAGATTTAATGCGAAAGTTCTTGGTTATATGTCTTCAATGTCATTAACTTTTACTCTCTTTTGTCATTTCAAAGAATTGTGAGAGTCTAAGAGCTCATCAATGTCATCTCTTTGAAGGTCGTCCAGCTATTATTTATTTTTTTGCGATGCCAACACCGCATATGATTGAATCTCATTCGCATGAAACGAAACAAAAGTGCCAAATCTTAAACTGTAAAAAATAAAAACTGAAAAAATTCTCTTGAGAAAAATGAGATTACTGGGTATATAATAAACAGCAGTGCAACTCGATGGGAACAAGGGCATCAATTTTTATACAAAACACCCTATAAAGACCCCAAATTTGTTACATCATGTTTCATTGCATGAACTTTAGAAAGAACACGGACTCTTCCTTTATATAATGCCATTACTTTGAAGATTTCCAGATGCAATATTTATTTTTTTATTTTTGCTGAGTAATGGACCTATCTCATAAGATACAATCATTACTGTGTCATAAAATATTATTTGAGTATTGTTTTTTGAAATCTTCAAAATTTAACTGCATTATGTGGAATTAGAATCCGTGTTCTAGACAGGGTTGTTTAGCTCAAAAAGAATTAAAGTTTTTATTTTTACATAATCTAATATCAAATACCAAAAATAATCAAAAAACTTCAGAAGCAAAAAGTTTTTTAAATGGATAATCATACCAGAATTGCAAGAATATCTAATGGGCTTTTGCCTTTTACTCTAACTCCATTTACTTCTCTAAGTTCATCGCCTACATTTATAAGGCCTAGAAGAAACAAAAGCTCATTAAAAGTTGTAAAGTGACAGCTGTAAACTTGCTATTAATACCATACACAGACTCACCACTGCGGTCTGCTACACTTCCTCTGACTATTCGAGATACAACCACGGCATCAGATGCTTCATCGATTTTTATAGTGGCACCCTAAACAGATAAATAATTACTGTTATGGTAATGAAATACATATCCTTACATATGTGAAGTGCATCCAATAGCACTCTGCATGTATACATAAAATAAAACAATTGCATAATTATCAAACAGCAAAATATTATTACAGCAAAAAAGAGTATTTTAAAATTATGTTTTTATGAGTTCATTTTGATACAGTAAACAAAAATATTTTTTTAACAATCCTATAAAATGAAACAGCATTAATTATTTCATTTGTTATTCCAAAACAAAAAAAGAACAAAATGCATGCATAAAAAAAAAGTTCAAAAGTGTTCACTTGATTTTTATATGCTACTTCTTTTATAAACTTTTTTTTTTTTTTTTTTGGCTTAGAGAAGCACGAGTAACCAATTCTTTATATTTAAATGCTCCTTTGAGATATTTTCTTTATCCCTTTAACAGTCTTCTTTCTTGTCCTACCCAAATTTTAATTAAATAGCAAGCAAAAATGAAGAAATGCTAACAAGCAATGTACTATCCAGAGACTACAGTTTAGTCCTTAAGTTTAGTACCAGTTGAGACTGATCAGTCTGGAATTGTCAACAACTGAGCTAGAGGCAGATAAGAAAGGCAGATGTCCTCCCACTGAAACTGAGATTACCTTCAAACTGGAAGACAAAGCTAGTTTACCAAACCAGTGAATGTTTGCAAACAATGGAGCAAACAACTAGAATGCCACTCAAATTAAACTTTTAAAATATTAAAACGCCTTGTTTTATGAATTTAATGGTAGCATTAATTTGTGTTTATTACAATCAGCAAATTGGCTGATAACAGTGTTGAAGATATTCAGTAGAAACTGGAAGTACTATAATTTTTTATGTCTAAATTTGCTAACTATTTTTCATAATAAATTTGCTTACTACAGTAAAACCTCTTCGAGCTGCTACCCCTACATTTTGTGAAAATTTCCACCCTGGCCCTCGCCTCACCACAAAAATTTAAACATGAAAAATATCAGGGCACTCTCTAAACAAAAGGCTGAAGGTAAAAATAATATTTAAAAAAAAAGGAAATAAAACAACAGTTGCCAGTTTATTTTGATCATAGACTAGATACTACCGTAATGCATTGCAGGGTTTAAAATGGGGATGTGTCATTCATGAACAAACGAGTTAAAATGAATGAATACTTAAAATGAACGGATCTGTTTGTTCACCTAAAAAATGAACACCCATTCTTTTGCAGCTTGGAACATTGTATTGATGCACTTGTGAGAAAATCTCTCTTTTTTTTTCTTTGAGTTACATTCATCTTCAAATTTTCAACTCTTAATCAATCTCAAATTTCCTTTTTCTCAATGCAGTACAGTCGACTCCCGCTACAACGCGATCCGACTTACGCAAAATAGCTATAACGCGAATTTTTCCCGAGTAAGGAATTTCAGAGCTAACGCAAGTTTTTCGCCCACAAATGAATTTTTATTGGAAGGAAGTATTAGCTTCGTTATTGTCTACTAAATATTGATTTCGTGAATGTTATTACATCCCTTTGAGCATCATTGACAGCCATACTTCCCACACCAAACTAGTCTAGGCATCGTTGAGTTAGTGCAAATAACCACTCAGCATCTTTCTTTTTTTTTTTTCATTCTAAATATTAAAGTTGGTGAAATACAATGGCACCTTGGTGGCACTTTCATCTAAAGTTTGTGACGATGGGAAAAAAAGAAAGTTTCTCACATAAAAAAAGGCTAAGATTCTCGATAACTACTACAAATTGTCAACAGTAGCACGACAATAAGTATGAGTGAATCTTCAATGCGCAATTAAAAGTCAAAACAAAAAAATATCCATAAAAGTTTAGAACTTGGTTTCAATATTGAAGCTTCCAGAGCAGTCTAGCAAAGTAAATATTATGAAAATGGAAGTTGCTCTTGTAATGTATATTAATAAAGAGATTAGGAAGAGGAGATGTTGCCACAAATTGAAACGTTATAAAAGAAAACGCGAAGCAACCGTGTTTAAAAATGTACTAGATAAGAATAACAATCTTATCACGGAGCATAAATCATCACCATTTTCATTTTTTAATTCTTAAATAGTGTTACTGTACTTACTGTACAGTACTGTTATAGTGCATCAATTTAGTATTACTACATGCTACACGTACCATGTTGTGTTACCTCCGTGTATCTTTCCCTCTTATTGGTCATTCATTTTGCGCATCTTAAAGTATTTCATGTTGAATAAAACATTTCATTTTTTAAATACAGTAAATGCTCAGTTCATAAGCAAAAAACTACAGTATATAGTTGAGGAATGCTTTAGAGCAGTTTGAGGGTTTTTACAAGTGTCTAAAAGAATTTGGTATGCTTTAAAATATTTGTATGCAGATATTTTTCCACAACGCGAAATTTCGACTTACGCAAGGAGTCTTGGAACGCATCCCTCGAGTAAGTCGGGACTTGACTGTACAATATATTCATTTCAAACCTTTTTACCTTCTGCTTTAATCACAATTTTTCTTTAACCATTGCAGTTTATTTGCAATTTTCCAATGTATCCATTAGTAATGTTTTGAGTAACTTGTTTGCATAGGCGGATTTAGGCTGCGAATTCTGGGGGTGTGAGAATGCGGAAGTTTGGGGTAATATTTCCAGAACAAACAGGGGTTTAGGCCCTCCTTCGGAAAATTTACCTTAAAAATGCTGGTTTTTTAGTTGATTTTAGAGCAGATTTTATAGCACTACTTACTCAATTGATGTGCTAGAACTTGAAACAGTTTATATGATGGTTAAAGTACATTACAAAAGTCTTCTTTTTTGGCTTTATTAACCATTGTTAATTATAAGTGAAAGAAATTGTATTACATACCAATAAGTAAGAGTAAATATTTTTTCTATAATACTGCACCGAAAAATAAATAATTTAAGAAATGTGTTTATTTAAAGTTGAAATTATTATTATTATTTTTTTTTCAAATAGATAAAAATACTCTTATTCTTAACATGATGTTGATGTCAATTTTGCAACACTTGCTCAAAAATAAGTATGACAATATAAATATATTAACATGCCTTTTTTGTATAAAAATAATTAAAGGAACATAAAATATTACAAAGCTCAATACAAATAGTTTTTATTACAGTAATTGTAATATAATCAAACACATTTAAACCACACCCAGCGGTAGTTATTCTTCATAACAAAAGACTTTTGAAGAAATTATGTAGGGGAATGTAGGACACAGTAAAATATTTAAGGTAACTAACGTATGTCAAAATGATCGAGTTGAAAATTTGTTCTGAAAATTACAGATGAAATATTTTCTATTTGTTCATTAAACATATTTTTGATCAAATGAATGAGTAAATAAAAGAATGAATGAACAAATGAATAACTGACGAAACAATAAAATAAAATAAATACATAAATTAAGGTATGTACAAAAATATATATAAAAAATAAATAAATGAAATAAACAAATGAGCGAATGAAATAGTAAATGAATAAAAAAGTAATGAAATGAACTATTCACATTTGCCCCTCATGCATTTGACTCACTGTACAAAACATTTAAAATAAAACTGAACTTAAAATTAAATAAATAAATTCCTCCCCGAAAATTGGTAGGTCACAATTTTCAAAATCTTAATAACAAGAGCTTTATCATTTTAATTTTTGACTCAAAGCAAAAATGATTATCAATTTTTGAAAATTGCTTTTATTATTGTAATCATTGATTAGCGCTTAAAACAGAGTAAATATTTCACTTTGACCTTGCCCTACATTCTCTTAAATCAAGAATAACTTGAAAGATATTTAATAGTAACGTCAATAGGGATTGTAACAAGCCAACTTACTTTCGCCCATTTTTGGAGAGATATGTATTAGCCAGAGTCTCGTAGTCAAGTTTCTTTACTAAATCACTTTCTGAAAACAGAACAATTAAATCTGATAATCTTTCCTGGTTCATTGTAGAACGTAGATAGTTACTAATTCTCCGCATAACTGAAAAGGTTCTTTCACAAGTAGCACTATTAAAAGGTAATGTGAAAGCTATGCACATCATCCTGTACAAATTAGGATAAACTTCCTTTGAAATGCTTTCTGTCAAAGCTGGCACAATGGTCTTCAAAGAAGAATTTTGAAGATCTATGGAAGCATGTGTACAGTCACCCTGGATGGCCGATTTCGCAATATCCATTTCCGCTTTTAAAACTCTTACATTAATATTAGGTACTGGGTAGCTGTTTATAAAGAACATTCCATTTTCAGCATTAAGACGCAGAAATTGCTCGCTGGAAGTTGCTAATTTTAAACTATCCTCCGAAAATCTTCTGTTCATTTCTGCTAGCAGTATATCTAGAACTGGATAAAAAAAATTTCTGAGGAAAGAAGTTTTAACCACAGCACCTGGTGAGCCTTTTTCCTTATCGATAATCTCCTCCACAGTATCAGTGTGCATGCGACCAACAGGTGTCATAACAAAACAGTTGTCAAATCTGGTGGAAAGTATCCTCCGCCGTTTACTGCGCTGCTGAAGTATACTACTGTCATCATCACTCGGGATCGGAATTTGAATGTCATTTTCTTGTCCAAACTTTTGAACTTTATTCCAAGTTTCATCCCACTTCTCCTCGTTTCTCCAGCTCTCTAAAACTTTGATTGCCCCTTTAATAGATGAAGAGCACGACGCAATACTGTTTTCTTCTTTCTGTAAGGCTTTACTCAATACATTCAAGTATGTCAACGTCTCAGAGAAAACTAACAAGCAGACAATGAAATCTATCGATAAGATAGAAGCAAGTAAACCCTTTGCTTCTGGCGATCTCGAATGTCTCAAATCGGTTGCAAATATCTCCAAAACTGCAATAATAGCCTTAAACTTATCTTCAATAGTTGAAACGGCTGAAGCTCTACATGACCATCGCGTGTCAGACTGTTTCACTACAGCCCGAATATGGTCTTTCTTGTCATTTGCCTCAATTTTCAATTCTTTTTGTACATTAATAAAAAGAGCATTTGATTCGGGGTTTGAAAAAAAATTATATAAAGCTTGCATCGTATTGAAAAAGCTGCAAGACAAATCATTGCTATTGCAAGCAGCAACCAACACTAAGTTTAATTTATGTGCCATACAGTGTACGTACTTCGCAAGTGGATGGGATCTTTGAACAATGGCTTGCAGACCATTGTGAACTCCTGACATTACGGAAGCTCCATCGAATGATTGACCAATTAAAGTGGCAGTGATGCCGATATTCTTCAAACAG
Source organism: Uloborus diversus (assembly GCF_026930045.1). Classification (NCBI taxonomy): domain Eukaryota; kingdom Metazoa; phylum Arthropoda; class Arachnida; order Araneae; family Uloboridae; genus Uloborus; species Uloborus diversus. Next base: position 38,041,677 of record NC_072737.1, read on the forward strand.
TCCAAAATAGTTTCAGATAAACTTCTCGCATCCCGAGAAAGTGAAACATCTTTCATTGAGATTAATCTTTCCTTGATTTTGTCTTGATAACGGTAGCGAATGCAAATACAAAGCTGTTGGGTTTTGTGTGATTTAGCCTCATCAACCATAAGAGCAAAGAATTCAGCAGAATTCACTTCATGAACAATTTGTCTCAAAACTTCCTCATAAACGATACGAATTAGTTCATTTTGCGTCTGCGAGCCAGTTAAATTGAAATAGTGTTGATATTTATTTTTGAAAATAGGATCGTATTTACAAGTTCACAAAGTTCTAAGAAATTTCCTTTGTTTGCCGATGTTTTTGATTCATCGTGGCCCCTCAAAGCCAACCCTTGACGGGCCAAGTACAGCAAAATATCAATTATTTTTTTAATGTATTCCTTTTTTTCCATAATTTGTTGTTTATGACTCTCTGATACTTGTGTCAAAACAGTTTCAGTAGGTAATTTGTAGTTTTTCCATTTTGACATGCAAAGTTTATGTGTTTCACATTCTGAGTGTTTATTTAATTTTTCTGTTGTTTTTCTCCAATTTTTCATGCCCTTTTTAGTGAAAGTATCCTCTTTTGCATGGCCACCTTTGCCAGTAGTTAAAAATATTCTACAGGCATAGCAAAATACGGCATCGTTTTTTACACTGTACTCTAACCATTCATGTTTTTCATAGAACATTTTATTGAAACACCTTTTAGTTCCAGCATTTATTGGAAACTGGAACAAAATAGGTCTATATGGGCCGGAAGCGATGTCGCCCAAATCAATGCTCTCTTCAACTAGTCTACATGTACTAGACTCCACTTCTTCCATGACTGTCTCGGTCTGACTGCAGAGTTCATTTGATGAATTTTTTTGCACATTTTCTTTACGATTTGCAAAAAAAGATCTTATGTCCCGACCACCAGTACTACCTCGCATCGGCTTGCTGAAACTCATGATGAATTGAGCTTACGAAACTTAAAACTACAATTTTACGAATTAGTAGAACACTACAGTAAATCTTGGACTGAACAACACGACTATAACAAAACACTATACTCAGCTGAACTAACCTGCAGTGTCAACTAAAAAACGAGTGCTGCAGGTCCATAAACTCGCTGCTCCTTTATTTTTTGCGACCTGTCACCATGAATGGAAAGGCGTAGGGGATCAGGAGTAGACAATAAGTGTTTCAGAAGAGCAAACTGGACACTGCACTGAAACCTGTTCCAACCTACGACCAATTTGAAAAATTCAGCCCCCCAAAAATGCAGTAAACCATAAGAGAGATAGCGAAAGAAAAGCCAATAAAACATTTTAGTTTGGAGCATCTGTCCTCTGTTGCTTACGAAGGTGGAAATAAACCAGAATAAGGGGGTAAAATCTATTTTTCTACGGATTTCAAAAGGATTCCTTTTCTACCCATCTGTTTTAGAGCCTCAGAAATGATACAAAAAGGAGGGCGTAGTTTTTGGCACCTTAGGGAAGTAAGGTGACAAGTATATCTTACGACAGGTCAAGCGCGAATTCGTCATTGCAGAAAGTTGATAAGGACTAACTAGTTTTCCAAAAGGATGTTCTCGAAATTTAGTTGTTGCTTGTGAATGGAACGGGGCATTCCTAGATTATTTTAGTTGTCAGACTTTAGTTTTAGCTCTCTTGAACAGGTGAAAAATAAATAAACATGTTGCACTCAGATCGCACTAATGTGAACAACATTAATAAATGAGTTTTGCAGCTAAAAGATGAAACTAGATTACAAATAAAAAATATTTTAGAAAAAAACAAAAAAAAACAAGGAATCCGAAGCAGAGAGAGAGAGAGAAAAATCTCGTCTCACATTTTAAAGCGACCTCTGGTTCTTAAATGGAAAATTAATGTTAGAAATATATTTGACAAAAGAAAAGTTTTAGTTTTTTTTTCCTCTATTTAAAAATATTTTTATCATAATATTATAAGTATAGTAAGCAGAACATAAATGTTTTTTTATTGGTGATATTATTATTTTTTGCATATTCGAAAACGGCCGATAAGGGCTACTAACCTCCGTTGACGACTATTTTTTTTATTTTTAGTAACGTAGAGTAGTCGCTTCAGAAAAGTTTCACTAATTCACTGCAATTCAAACAGATGTATATATATATATATATATATATATATATATATACATAAAGAAGGAAGGAGGGAATAATTATTTCAGTAGTTCACTAAATTAACTGGATCATTTTTTTGTGTTTGTAGTCAAAATACAAATTCCGAAAGTTTTCGAAAAAAATTGGTCCCCACTTACTATTTTAAAACATAATACAAATTGTTAAAAATTGGGACATTCAGTCGCATTACCAATATTCCTATACTATGCGTAATAAAATTTACTTTTCAGTTGAGAATAAGAAAATAAATAACAATATTGAACACCTCGCAGATCTGTATTTTGGTATCTATGTGGAATTATTTTCCCAATGCAAGTAAGTGAAATTCAATAAGTCTTAGATCCCCATACTTTTTCAGTTGAGAAAGTGGTCGCATGTAACCCCAAAACAAAGATCTGCAATTTATTTGCAAATTTGTTAGTTATTTCTTTTCCTTTATGAAGTAACTTTCATCAGAGGGCTGTGCACATCCAGTGCGAATTGATGTTCAACATGTAATTAATTTGGAATACATATGAATTACATAATAATACCCCCACCCCCCTCTTGTAGGTCGATTGAATGAAACTTACATTCATTTTTTAAGCAGATGTGTGAGGGGGGAAAAATACCTGTTCTACACCATCTTTTACAAACCAAGAATCCTCCTGTCGTTTTGACATTCCCCTTTGGAGGGCGTAGCTCATTCATCAATTTCTCGCTTGAATGGAGGGGCGGATAAATTACGGGAAATACCAACTCACTGCAGCTCACCACAAAGCAAAAGCGCGTGAGAGACAGGAGACTGAACTGTCGGCAGTCAATATTACACTAAACTGCTGATTTTTGGTTGGGGGGGGGGGTTAAAGTAAATTAACTTACATTGTAGCGGTGAAAAAAAATAATATCTTTCTTTTTTTTTTTATTTTTTAAACCAAACTGTTTCCTGATGAAATTTTTGCAAATACAACCAAAAATACTGGGGGTGCGGCGCACCCCCTGGCACCCCCGTAAATCCGCCTATGCTTGTTTGGGCTACTAACAAAATGTTTGGACTTTCCACTTCCTGTCCATGCACGTGATAAAATCCTTCTCACTTTTTATTCAAAGAATATTACTGATCTAATGAAACATTTCAAATGTACGTAAGTATGTTGTGTAGAGAGATCACCAGCAACTTTTTTAGATGAACAAAGTCATTCAAATGTACTTGTTGAATGCTGAACGGATCAAAAGAATGAACAATCCTCTGATGAAAAAGAACGACATTGCCCACCTCTACTTTAAAAGGCTTAAGGGTTGATTTAACATTGTGCTCAAAAGCAAAACATTTTGTGCAATGGAAAACTGGCCACTAAACAAACGTGGCTGGTTAGCGAAGTTTTAATGCATTTTCTTATGATTTAATTATATCTACGAATAACTTGAATAAATATAAATAACACAGGAATATTCTTTACTGAAGGCCTGTTATGTGAATCATATGCAAGTGCCCTGCTTCCAAGATTTCTAAAAAAGAAATATAAACAGCATTGAACATATTTTTGGATATGAGGCTTATATGAGTGAGGTTGATGCTCAGGTTTTACACCGAAAAATAAAACCCTCCCAGGAAAAACTATCGTTTTTATTGACTTAAAGTATATTTCAGGGTAGAATACCCCTCTAGGCAGGGTTGCTATTTTGTCCACTTTTTTGTAAAAAGTTCGGGACGCCGGAAGAAACTGGACAAAATGGACAAAACTGGACGAAATGGACAAAATGAAAAATAAACTGATTGTACATACATAAATTTATTGTTATGGTGTAATAATATTAGTATATTATTCTAATACATTTTCTATTATGAATTAATCATTTATTTAAAATAGAATCATCAGCTTTAGACAGGGGCGCAACCAGAAAATATTTTTAGGGGGGGGCACAATTTTTTTTTCACAACACTCTATCAGCATTCTCTCTCTCTCTCTCTCTTTACATCAATATATATTTATTATTATTATTAATATTATTTAGTAAAATTCCTTAAACATAAATCCCCAGGTAACTAAAAATTATTATTACAATGAACACGTGTGCAGGCGGCCAAGCAGGCATCTTTTTAGTTCCCCCCTGCATAGGCTTGCCAGACATCCCGGTTTGACCGGGACAGTCCTGGTTTTCAAGGAAAATCCCGGTGTCCCGGCTGGTTTACTTCAGGTCCCGGAAAAAGATAAATTTGATTAGATGACCAAAAAAGTCTAAAAAATATTAACTGTGAAGGATTATTTTGGATAATTACTTTGTCATTTGAAACTTAGACTTATAAAAGTAATATCAAATCAGCTTGTAAGGATTTTTACAACAACATTAAAACCAAAAAAGAATTTTCAAAAGAAGTCCTAGCGATTGAAAAATACATGTAAATATTGTTCAAGTTTTTATTCCTCATTCAAAATATTTCTTCTTACTAAAGTAACTAATAAATATTAACATGTAAAAAATAAAATGTTTAAATTTATCTGCTTGTGTCATTTATTATTACCCCTGGTTTAGGCTCATAATTAGTATTTATTCATGGCATTGAGAATGAATTACCCTCTAAAATATGCTAAGAACCAGATAGGAGTGTGTTCCCTTAAGGGATGTTTGTGATCCGAAATTTCTAAACATTTTGGGCTGACAACACATTTTAAAGCTGAAAAATTGCTTTAAAAAAAAAAAAAAAAAAAAAAAAAATGTTTCTTTTCAATAATTTCTGTTTGCATGTTGCAAAATTTTTTACAGGGGGGGGGGGGCCGAGTTTCTCAGTTTCTGAAAATTTCACATTGTCTTCAGAAAATTTTACATGAGTCCATTATTACCCCCTGGTTTCCTTTTGAATACTCGCAACGGGAGGGGGGGGGGTATTCCGGTGTCCTGGTTGGACATTTCAGAAATCTGGCAAGCCTACCCCTGCAGCATAGTAACATTTTCACCCGTCGTCAATCGGGAGTGTTTCCGAGAAAAACGAAAGTGGTGGTGAATTTGTTTTTCGAAGTTTTTCTCCTTAGATTTACTGCTTATCCATCAACTGTCACACAGAAGAAGATACGATCTTGTAATCACTGACGTTTCAAATGAGTTCCTAATAACTGCAGAAAAAATAATTGTTGAAAAGGAGAGAGGGGGAAGTTTTAAATGACCTCTCGTCGTCCCTGTTTACTTTGGAACCACTTCGCTTTCTTCGCGTTCATCTTCGTTTGAATAATAAAAAAAGAGCATTTTTGAAAATTGTTCAAATTAGTGTACGGGAGGGGGGGGTCTCGGGCCCTGTGGGCCCCCCTCTAGTTGCGCCCCTGGTATTAGAATTTCATAAATCTAAAAAAAAAATAATTACACATTGATGCAGCTAATTTTAGATCATAATTTACTTAAAAGTAATAAAATTTAACAATGTGAATATGCTATTGGGCGTGATTAGACTTATTATATACAGTAGTAGAAAATAACCTCAATGGGAAAGTCAAATGAAATATTTAGAGACATACATACAAAACAAAGATTTATAAATAAAAAATATTTTATAACTGTTATATTTTCGATTTTTTATTGATGTCACCCCATAGTAAAATAATTATGTACTCGCATATTTTATGGATATGTTAATGTCATACAAATTAAGAAAAATTACTACTTTAGTAGGTTTGTGGGTACTCAGAACAATGTACCGGAAGAGGCTACAATAGGCAATAGGGTAGATAGCTTTAAAAGGAAAATTAATCTTCATTGGGGACTAATAAATTGACTAGGAACAGCCTAGTCAGAGCCTGTTGCTGATCATCACATTTGTATTTGCATTGCTAGAACAGATTTCACTTCATGCCAACATTTCTTTTATTAATATCAAGTAGTGTTTTTCTTTTCCTTTCTTTCTTTTTTTTTTTTTTTTAAATATGGTTTTTAATGTTTTGAAACTCCAACCTTTAAAAAAAAATTTATTTCTACTTTTTAATTTTATAAATGCCCTTATTATGGGCAATGAACCTCCACATCACAGATAAACATCATAAATTTACAGCTGATGTGCTTGTTTTATAAATGCTATTACATGCATTATAATTTATTTTAACACTCATTTGATTTATTAACACACTTACATAAACTTCAACTGATCTTAATTTTTCTTATTTTCACTTTAAAATATTTACCATGAATTGTTTACATACATATTTATGTATGCTATTTTTATATTAAAATATTACTTGAATAGGAAAAATCTATATAATTATTTATTATTTTCAAACTTCAAATTTTTAACACAAAACTTTCAGTTTACTGATGAAATGGATAAAATGACATTTTGTCCGGGACGGTTTTTTCCGGCAGTTTTTTCTGGGGTGGACAAAATAGGACAACCCTGCCTCTAGGTCTCCCTCCTGGCTACTAATGTTAATGCTTTTGAACTTTACACTTCTCTAGCGCTTCAGAAGAATGTTAATATAATGCTCCTTTCCTCTTCAAATTAAAATACAAAACAGTGGAGCACAGCCCCCAGAGGACAAGGCCTAATGTGCCCATCTCAGTTTTCCTGACCAAGGGCTATGGGGTGCAAGCAGATGTTCCGGTTAGCTGGTCAGCCAAATTCGGAACCTCAAGTTTTAGTTCCCAAGCACTCTTGATACTCATTTTACTGACCTACTGAAGGAATGAATGGCTGTCAACCATGCTCAACCTGGGAATCAAACACAGGTTCGAGGCGTGGGAGCTCACTGAGCCACTAATCTTCTCAAATCAAAATAATGATTTAAGATCTTAATAAAAATTTAAAAACTGGAGCGTGAGGGGGGGGGGGAAGCTATCATTACAAAGTGGTGGGGCATGGGGAGAAAACAATGGCCATATTTAGATTCAAGAAGTCATTTTGCATAAGAATTACCAAGAACAGCGTCAGAAGCATTTTTCATGCCACACAGTGTAGTTTCAACTATTTGGAAACTGTGACAAGCACTTACTAGAGGCTCAGTATTTTTTATTAACTGTACAACTTTAACACTTTCATCATCCTCATCAACTTCAAAAGGCACATCGGGTAAAGCTGGAAGGAAGTCTTTCCTAGCCACCTGGTCATGTGTTTGAAAGAGAGCCTAAAGTAAAAAAAAAATAATAATGAAATTACAAAACACAGAAAGATATCGAGGCAAAGGTTTTGCAATTGGATTATAATGAAGGAAATACAAAAAATGGTCAAGTTGAAGAAAAAGGGGATATGTTTGTTTAAAATAAAAAAACTTGGTCTACAAATGACATTTATCTAATATAAAGAAACCTAAATCACAAAACTTCGTTTTGAAAAATGTATAAATTCTGACAACTAGGTGCTCTTATCTGGTAGGTGAATGAAACTGATGTTGCGATTAATATTCTCAAAAGTAGTACAGAGGACGTCGGTTAATTGAATCAGTGGTTCATTGAATCAATTGCTTCAATGAATCAAATTGTCAAAAACAGAACCATAGCTGATTTATGTTTATGGAATTAAAACTTTAGAACTGGGTTGGGTTTTGGACTGTCCAACACTGGTTAGGGACAGGACAAGTGGTTTTTGCCATCCAAAACTGTCTAAAACTCTCTAAAAGTGTCTGAAAGTGTCTTAAATTGCCCAAAAGTATGCTAACGCTAAAGCAGTGTAATCTAATCAATTTGTATTTACTGCAATATTTGTAATGCAGAAATATAAATATAATTAATCATTAATAGAATTCACTTAAACTTCTTCTCTTAAGTATATGAATTTATAACTAAGTCATCTAGAGGTTTTTATTTTCTTGCTTTCCTTTCTTTTTTAAAATATTTTTGCTTTTAATTTCAGCTTTACATCAATATAAGCCTGGTTATTGGTACATGAATAAAAGAAAACATTTCTAATAGATGGCCAAATACAAAAAAGCATAAAAAATGTTTAGAATAACACAGAAAGAAAATTATATTTTAACAAAAAGCAGAAATGGAAATTCTAATCTTTGTTGCTTTCTTAAAAAAGATTATTCTATCCACCCAAGACTAATATGACCTATTAGAGTTATATTTACATCAAATTTAAAATCAAACAAATCATAATTTATTACCTTCAAATGGGGCTTCAAAAGCAATTTAGTTAATTCAATGGCTTCTGGAGATCTAGCAAGCGTTAATAACTCATTTACCTAAAAGAATAAATCATATTCAGGCAACACTGCTCAAAACATTTCTAACAAAACACATTGACACCTCTAAAATAAACACCTTTCATTCAAGCAACCAGAAATAGTAGAGTTAGAAAATGCTGTCCATAGACAGTCACCATCAGATCTTATTGCTGGTGAGCATTATCAAAGCCACAATTTTTATCTGTAATCATTACAATTTTTCTTTCTTGTAAACAAAATATTTCCTAAGAATATGAACCTATTTGTGATCAAAAAAAGTTGACAATTGCGTGTTTTTGAGGTGTCTGATTACAATGTCATGCTTTTCTACCATTTTTTTCACATTTCTTGCATTAAAAAAATATTTTTATTAATAATATCATCCCAGAGCTAGGTTCATATAGAATGGATTTGAATAAAGAATATTTACACAAATTTTCAAAATGATTGGTCAATAACTCTTTGAGCTAGAATGCCCACCAGTTGAAAAAAAGTTGTCTCGGGAAAAACGCATTTGAAAAAAACTGCTGTGAAGGTTCACGAATCTCCAAAGTCACTTAAGTGCTCAAAGCATTGAAACTAATCGGAATTTTTCACTGAAATTTTGGCAATATATTCTTGGATAGTTTTACGAAAATTTTATGACATTAAAAAAAAAGTATATTGTGTATTTGACCGGTTTAAACTGGTTTTCTCCCCTTGGGTAACCCAAAGAATATTCATAAAAAAAGAAATGGTAATCAGGGAGAAGTAATAAAGATATGCTTATTACAGCCACCCTATTCTACTGATAATCAGGAGTTTACTGTATTATAAATGATAGACAAATTGTGATGTTGTGAAGTACAAGGGGGGGGGGGGAGTTTTTAAACATTTATAAATTATATCTTTCTACTTTAAAGCTGCACCATTTTTATTAAGATCATTTACAGATCATTTCGGAAGTAACTCAAAGTGACCCTAAATGAAAGGATAATTTTGCTCCACCAAGCAAAGAATTCATTTTAAATGCATTGAATAGCTATGATTCCTTAATTTTTAATAACTATAGAATACCTTAGAAGTTTTTCTTTGAGTTTACACCAAGAAACACAATACAACTAATAAAATACAAGTTGGCCAGTTTTAAGTACACATGTTGCTCAAAGTTGCTCAGAATGGTATCAAAAACACAATTAGTATGGTTTTAGAAAGAAAAAAAAGATACAACTGCCAGAACAGCATTATTGGGTAAAGGTTAATAAACAAGAAGCAAAAACACATGAAAAGAAAAACTTCTTGAAATACAACTTACATCTTTGGCAAGCCTGCATACATCTTGATAAGAAGGCTGTACATTTTGATTGTTAATTTTATTATGAACCTATAAGAGAATAAATAACAGTTACTTTTATTCCGTGTTCTGGTTTTTGCAAAAGTCCAAAAACATTAGCAAACAAAAACAGCATCCAATTAAAAACGTTTTATTTAGATACAAACATGGGTGTAGCCAGAGAGGGGCAGGGATGAGCAACTGGCCCTCCCTAGAATAGAACCTCTGACTTGCACTCTCTTTCTAAATGTCAGCAAAGATAGCTTCTTAAAATTGGAATTTTATGGCTTCTATTTCGAAAAAATCCTGGGAGAGAGCCACATAACCACTTTTTCTGCCCTTATCTGACCAAAAATAGTGTAATATGCTTTTTTTTTTGGCGGGAGAGGGGTGGGGGCACTATAATTTCAAGAAATTCCGAGGCTTGTACAAGTGGGGAGACGAAGCAACTAAAAACCACTATCCAGTTGTGTCTATGCTCGCAACTCCCTAATGAGAATCCTGGTTATGTCCATGGGTACAGATATCTCCTTTTAAACCAATAATGTACCTCTGGGTACGTAAAGTTATGTACCTACTAAAATATTATTCACATATACTCCGCATGTCCTGATATTGTAAGTTCGCATACAAAATATATGACTGGGTTGATGCATAGCAAGTTGACTAGCATTGTGGTACTAAATGTTGAAAAATTATATTTTGCATTCATGATTTTCGAACAAGTGGATGATTTAAGAAGAGAGTACTTGATTTCAAAAGTTCTCTTCACTTTCAACAGCTTACATTGTGTTATATCAATTGAATTCTTAACCCTTTGACGGTCCTGGGTCATGAGTAAGATGTGTGAAATTCTTCCCCATAAAAATTTTTCTTGGAGCAACTTGCCATGTAAGTCAAGGGCCCTACCTTCTATCAATGCCAAGCTACTGCCTTGTGCCTCTGACTGTTTGACAATGAACATTTAGTATCAAAAAAATATGTGTAAAATGCTTTTGAAACATGCTCCCTAGGGCATGATAAGACGTTCAAAACCATCAGAGTTAAATTACATTTTACACGGTTAATTACCCTTTTGCTTCCTCACCATTTTCTTATGATCAACACTTGCTTATTCTTTAAGTACTATGAATACTGAAATAAATGAAGCGGTAGATTTACAGGTTTGGAGGCCTGTCACAATGAATTTTGGGGGGCTTCATTATCTGTCACAGAACTATGTAAAACATTAATCATGTGCCTTTTCGTGTCTCCTTTGGGGCCCCTGTGGTCCTAGGGCTCCCAACAACTGCGACACTTGGGACATTGTAAATCCACCACTGCATGCAAACAATATTTATGTATTAATACACATCTGATATTACAGTTACATGTTGGAAGCTGCAGAGAAAATTCGTCAAAAAAGATGTAAAGGGTATATCGAGACAGTTTGATGAATGATGGTGGTAGTTTTGAATGATATCAAAAGTTCAAAGATTGCCAAACTAATTCTCAAGTAGAAGGGGATCAAAGACAAATGTCTGTCACTACAGACAACCTTGTTCAAAGAGTTTACCAGTGGTTAAGAAGTATCGAAAAATCAACACAAGTGAATTATTGATGAAAGAAGTGACAAACTCTCAAAATTACCAGGAGCTCAAAGAAACCGACACAACTCTTTTCAAATCATTGGTGGCAACATTTTATGAACAGGGTATTTCAAAGTTTCTTTACAGTTATAATAAATGCCTCAATTGCCAGTGACTACATAGAGAAGTAGCCTATACTCTACTCAGGGTTCGCTGACAGGGCAGTAACCAGAAAATAATTTCGGGAAGAGTTTAAAAACTTTCATGCGACTTTGCGCTATTTGTGCTAATGTTCAAGTCATCGGATTATCTATTATGAAAGCGTTTTATGCAAATAATATACATATGAAAAACATTTGAGTTTTGGAACAATATTTTTTGTAAATAAATGAAAAAAAAAAAACATTTAAATGTCAAAAGGAACTTTTCGGGGCAGGGGGGGGGGGAACCCTAAGAGCTTTCCCTGTATACGGCCCTGTTCGCTGATATATATCAGTCGATATATATATTAATATATATATCACGATATATATCCGATACCTATTTTGAAAATATCTTGATATTTCTGATATTTTTATTTTCAACTATGGCAGTTTCAATATAAAAATTATATTAATCATAGTAACATTGTTCGTTTATTGTTACTATACATTTATGATATATTAATGCATCACTAATATAATAAAGTAATATATAATATTCCTTTTTATTTTATTAATTTTTGAATTATTATTTTATTGAATTTAGTTTGTGCTCGTGGAAAATATCAGATATATATTAACATATCCAATATATATTAAAATATCAGATATTTTTTCAAACCCTGCTTGTACCTTTGGGTAATAAAACTATTTTTTTTTCTTTCTTCTTTATATTCAAGTGCATTTCTTTTATAGCATATTGAAAGGTGGGGGGGGGGGGGGAACACCAGTCCTTGTACGTTTGGAGCGTAAACATTAAAAGAATACTAAAATACTGTCAAAATAATTCACCCTAATTGTTGATTTATGTGCTTTCAAACACTTAATCAGTTTTGTTCAGGGGAAAGAAAATGAAACATATGATTCATTTCATTTCTTAGTGAAAATAAAGGTAAATAATGAAAAAAAAAAAATTCATACAACAAATTGATTTTGTGCACCTGTTTCAAACAACTAATTTCTAAAAAATGAAAAAAAAAATGTACACTTACTGTGATTAATGACTGTAAATTTCTGTTTTGTAGTAATTGTGATAAAAACAGGTGATCTTCAACAGGTGTATCAACTTTTTCACATACTTGATCTAGAGAGTCTAACAAATTTTGCAAAGCTGTAAAAAAAAAAAAAAAATAAAATAACCGACATAAACATTTAATATAAGCTTGAAATTAACTTTCCTAACCTTCAAATATATATCAAATTAATATAATATACAAATGAATAAAACAAAATAGAGTAAAACCTGTCTACAACGATACTGTTGGGACCAAAAAAAAATATCGTAATAGACAGGTTATCGTTATAGACAGTTTGATTATTCATGCTGACATTTTGCTGGGGACAAAAAAAAAACATTGTTATAGATAGGTTATCATTATAGACAGTATCGTTATACACAGGTTTCACTGTATGACCTTAACACGTAAGAAAATAAACCAAACAGTATGTATAGTTTCAGCAGAACATTAGCCCTATAGCAGTGGCATAGCGTAGGGGGGGGGGGCAAAGGGGGCACTCGCCCCAGGTGGCACTTTGCTAGGGGCGGCAAATTCTGTAACACTACATTAACATCGAAAAGGCTTTTTATATTATTATTATTATTAAGACCGCTCTTAGCTAAGGATGTATCACTAAATCAGCATCACAATGTTTTATTTTTTTACTCTTCAGTTCTAACTTGTCTCAGGAATTTTTTCTCGTTGAGGCACGAGCATGAAATACTGGATACTGACATGCATGGGGACCATTATCACTGGCGTTGACACAGAAAGACAAGAAGAGAGAGGACAATCTCGTTGGAGAGGATTATAAATCACAAAGATCGACAAGCAGGCAGGGGCGGACTGGGTCCCCCAAGAGGGCGCCAACCTTAGCTACCAAAGGGCACGAAAGAACTAAGGTTCAAGGGCACAAAGATTTTAAAGGTACAAAAATAAACAAAAGCGCACAGGTTTGATGCCGTGAAAAAACAAAGGCGCACAGGTTCAAGGGCGCCAAAAATAAAAAAATAAAGTAAACGAAGTCGCACAGGTTTGAGGGAGCCAAAGAAAAAAAAATGAAGGCACACAGAGGACGTTCGAGGGCACATCGGCCAGCAGGCCAGTCCACCCCTGCAAGCAGTCACTGATAAATTAAGATGGTTGCGCCTCCACGTGTTTCCCTTGACGGGACTTAAAAAACCTTATGCGCCCTCGGTTTTTTTTCGCCCCTATTCCTGAGCTCCTCCCTCCTTTTTTTTCACTCTTAAACCCGAGCGGGGGTTTTTTTTTCCCCCATCCTCGAACCTTTTTTTTTTCATTTTATTTTATTTGTGCCAGCCTTCGGTTTTTTCCTTTTTTTTTTTTTTTGCGCCCTCCCCTCGAACCTATGCCCCTGTTTCTTTTTGCGCCCTCAAACCAGTACTCCTTCGGTTTTTTTTTTTTTTTTGCTCCCTCAAACCTGAGCACATTCTCTCTCTCTCTCTTTTTTTTTTTTTTTTTGCGTCCTTGAACATGTGCGACATTGGTTTTATTTATTTATTTCGCCCTGGAACCATTTTTACCTTTTTTTTTCATTTTATTTCAATTGTGCCCTCGAACCTGTGCGACTTTTTTTTTTTTTTGATTTGGCCCTTTAAACTTGTTGCCTTTGTGTTTCTTTTTTTTTTGTGCTCTTTGAGAGTCAAGGTTGGCACCCTTTTAGGGGACCCAGTCTGGCCCTGGTAGAAAGATCCAATTTTGGGTCCAAAACGTAAATTTCGAATAAAAAAAGAACTATTCATCGAAATTTTTTCGAAAATGTCTATAAACCTTCCCAGCACTAAACTAGACAAACTAAAAAAATTAACGAAATCTGTTCGGTAGTTACTGAATTTACCTCGTACATATACATTTGGATTTTGTGTTTTATTAACTTAAAGAAGATATTAATGCTAAATTATAGGCACACTTAATTTCATTCTTAATCTTCAGTGTGATCGTAACTTCAATAAATATACATAATCCGGGAAGGTTTGTGACTGAAGATCCGTGATGCGACTTATATGCAACATACGGAGCTTCAAGATTTATTATATTTTTAAATTTATATTTATTTCATTTTAGTTAGTTATTTATTCATATTTATTTTTAGTATTATTATTATTTTTTTTTTTTGCCAACCTGAACTTTTTTTCGGACATGGGGATCATAGAAGTGAAGCCGATACTTGGATTTTACATCGAAAAGTAAATGATTGTACATCAAAAAGTACAATCGAAAATAAACCCGAAAAAAAAAGAAAAAACAGTTCATTTTGATGATTTTTTAAATATTTTAGGAGGGAGTACCACCATGAGAGAGGGTCCTTCCTTGCTACAAATGCTCATCTTTTTAATCTTTTCTTTAGTCCCCCAGAAGAATGTTAATGATCAATATAATGCTCCCTCCCACTCCAAATAGAAATATTGGCTTAGAAAAAATTGGGAGGGGGAGGAGATTGATTCCAGAACTCCAAAACGGGGGGTAATAGGAGGAAACAGCGGTCATATTTGCAGGTCCGGATCTATAAATTTTGAACCCCCTGCAACGAAATCTGCAGGGCCTCTCCCCAGGAGTGAGCAGTGTATACTTGCGACATTAACAAGTCTTAGTGCCAGTTTTTTTCTTTTTTTTTCCAGTTTCTTGGGCCGTCGGGCCCTTTAAGGCCGTGCCCTCCCCCTCCCCGCACTGCTGGGTCTGAGGGTACGCAGATCTGGGTCTGTACATTTGGATTCAGGGGGTCATTTTAAAAAACTACCATTTTATACAGTATTTTACAGAAATGACTGATACAATCGATATTGATAGTGTTAAAGAATTTCCTTGGATGAAAAGTGGAAAATTAAAATTTTAGGTTAAGAAGAAAAAATTTTCTCAAGTATAAAAAAAATGTATCGATCAGGTAATTTATAATCATGTTTTTTTCTTCTTCTTTTCAATAAAAGGTTTAAGAAATACGACTAGTATACACAGTTTTAGATCATGTTTTAAATGTTTTTATCTAGGGAAAATATTATCTCTCTTAATGACTTAATGCAATAATGTTTGAAAAATATTTATTAGAATTTTTCAATTAACAGTATTTCCTGTTGAAGTAAGATTATCTTAAAATGTAAAACATGTTTCAGATGATAAAATCTTGTTTTCGTTCTATAAAATAGAAAGCACGTCTTTTTTTGTTGTGTGTGTGTGGGGGGGGGGGGCATATAGCAAGACAATGTAAGAGGAGCGGCAAATTTAATGCCTGCCCCGGGCGGCAGAAACCTACACTACGCCGCTGCCCTATAGCAGTGTGCTTTTTACCTGAGAGCCGCATCTCACATTAAGATGAATCTTATGGGCCAGAACACAAAAACAGGGTTCATACCCTTCACGTAGAAAAAAATTCAAGCACTTTTCAAGAGACATGACACATTTTTCAAGGCACTACCATAAATTTGTAGTATAAATATCCTATGCAGATTTCATTTAAAGTAAACAATAGGCAACAATGTAAAAAGTAGAATTCTCTACAAGCGACACTTTGATAAAAGATCTACTGTGTCGAAAAAATGTCTAAAAGCTCAGTAATAAAGAGGAGCAGATCAAGTGAGGCTTACTTCAACATAATTGCAGCAAAAATAAAATTAAACTAGTGATTCAGCAAGCATTTAAGTTTTTGATATTTGACACTCATGAAGAGCATGGAATTTCACTTTAAAGTTTTCAGTTTATGATTTTAATTTAAAAAAAAATTTAATATTATTTTTTTGCCTCTTAACAAGACATTGTAAGCATCAAAAATGAGAAAAACATGATTCTCACATTGGAAACAGAGAGGTCGCGTTTTACAAAATGATGGCATCAAAAGTAGAAAAATCGCAAACAAAATAATTTAATCAAGTGAAATAATTTTAATACTGAATTTAACAGGTCTACACAATGAATAATGTTTATAATACATACATAATCATCGAAACTTTGAGGTAATTGAAGATAGGAAGGTACAAGTATAACAAACAATACCGGATTTCCAGTGCATAACCTGAACACTATCATCCCTGTTATTTTGCTTAATTATTTTAGCAGACATCAAGACAATGAAATACATAAATTCAGCAATATAAAACTATATAATTCAACTTTATATTTCAAGTATAAAAGCTAAATTAAAATATTATGCATGTAAATTTTACATTTTTCCAAAAATTTAGTAATAACTGATAAAAGTAAAAAAGTGATTAAAAGCAGTTAAACAAAAATTAAAGTAATTGATTTTTTAGCAATTAAAAAATAAAACAAGCATGTGAAAATAACTTCCACGTCCAAAAATATCGAAACAATTATAAAGAATTGAAATCTTAAACACAGAAACCAAGCTTTTGCAAACCATGTTCAATGTTGGCATGTTTCTCATAAAATAAATTTATTTATCATTTGCTAAAATTAAATAAAAAATTTGGTAATCTATGTCAGCAGATATCAAAATAACATCCGTTGGGCCAGAATATTTGAATATTTACAAGATGCAAAAAGATTGAAATTTCAAACACTAGAAGCATTTTTCCACAAAGTCCGAGTAAGTTCAATGTTGCCATGGTTCCAAAAATAAATTCCTATATTATTTACAGAAATTAGAGATAAAATAAACTAATCTATGGTAGCAGGTGTCAAAATAAGTTCCGATTGTCAAAAATATCAAAATATTTAAGATGAAAAAGGATTTGAAATCTCAAACGAAGAAACAAATTTTTGCGATATTGCATATCGAACACATGTTTGAAATATAGCACCGATGAAATATGTTTTTTGTGTGTGTGTAAATTTTAAGCCCAATCCAATGTCTTTCAAAAGAATTCAAGCACTATGAAGCTTTTCAAATTATTTCAAAGATTTTCAAGCAATTAAAACTGAACTTTTTTTTCAAGCCTTTTTCAAGAATTTCCTGAGCGTACGAATTCTGCAATTTTTAAAAATATATTGAATTTTTTTCTCGAAAACAAGGAAAAAGAAAGAAAATTACAAATTAAGAATTGCTGTCATCATTATTCATTCTTATTTTATTAATAAGAAATGTCCATTTGTCTTATGGAAACTAATTTCTGACCATTTGGTTCCTTAAGTGTAACAATCAGTATCAATACCAATAAGGAAGATGTTCTCTTGTTTTAGGATTTTCCAGAACAGTTTTCAATTCGTAACATTGAACAAAACTAGCTACATGTGGCCAGCAGGCCAAAGGTTGGACACCATTGCTCTAAAGCATTGACATTTGAAATAAAGGGTGAAAAAAAAAAATGTGACTTTTATATGAGATACTGAGAAGCGAAGGAATGTAGGTGTATTTTATTAAGTTTTGTGAAATGTACACTAAGTAAAAAACGTATGGAGCCTATCAGTGAAAAGTTTTTTGAAATAATTCTGCACAGCATCTGCCAAGGCTACTATTACCATTGATTGGTACAAAACATATTAGAGTTTCTTCTACGATTTGTAATATTTATCTCCAAATTTTTCATTTAGGTGCTTCATCTGTACCGAAAATCATTTCCTTTATTCTGAAAAGATACTTTTACGAACTTTTAAAGTCAAACAGCAACTATGAAATGCATTCGAAAGTTGTGTAGTTCTCCTTATATTCATTATATCACCATAAAATCTATGGGAATACCAACATCATCAACTTTTTGGGAAACAATTAAGGTAAAAACACTATTAGTAGTTGACCTATAGTAATTGACATGTATGATCTAATTAAGAATGAGCTGAAAGGTAAGCATTGGAAATTTAAACACCATTTCAAAATTTTGATTTTAAAGGCATATAGTGTCTTTTTTAAGCTAAATAATTATAAAATGGTGTTTAAATTTGCAATGGTTGCATTTCAGCTGATTCTTTATGAGTGTCAACTGTTAACTGTGATGTCAACTACTGGAGGATTTTTACCTTTAATGCAATAATTCATGTACAATGTGGGGAAAAAATTTATAATATCCCCTTATAAAAAAAACTTGAAGAGATATTTTCATATTTTTTCACCAAAATTATAACTTTGAAGTTATACTTTTGCATAAAAGTATAAAGCAATATAAAAAATCACTTTAAGGTTTTATATTTAACTCGCTTTTAAACCGGATTTACCGGTTTTACTTTAAGAAAGTGTTTTACTCTAAGAGATACTTATTTGAAAATATTCAAAGATCATAGTAGTTTGAACATTTTCAAGAAGGAAAACATTGATTAAAACAACATAATAATGCACTGCTAAAACAAAACACATCTATCATGCAATTTCGTAGAAATTAAGATAAGTACCAGTGTCAAATCCTGTACCGTTGTGGTAGACACTGTCTGACATGATCTGAGCATTAGGACTAGGGATTGGCCGTTCCTCTATGTTAGGAGACTTCTGCCTGTTCCGACTGCAACAAAAACAATTCATTTTAAGCAATTCAACCAAACGTCCACTTATTCATAAAAACACAATCACGATGCAAAATTATCTTTGTTCAGTCTCATGTGACAAGGACACCAGAAAATAGTCAATGAAGTCATATTTGAAAGATATGTGGTATTCATAAAATGAGGATATGACGCAGTATGTGATTATTAGTAGAGAATGTCAAGTTTTTTTCAACACCAAAGCAGAGGATCGATGTATCAACAAATCATTATCTGGGCCACGACTAATTTTCTTATCTTTTCATCATCTAGTAGTAAATATTTATGATCTTGCGATAAAACGCGGCCGGTTTGTTTATCAACAAAAAAAGAGTAAGGCTAAATCACTTCTTCACAGTACTTCACACAATACTTCAGATGTGAAGCCGGTAGCTTTCACTTTTTTTAACTCATAAATAATCCTTCACAGTTTACAGAAAGCCAAGACTACAGGTCAAAGTCAAGGCAAACAAAACAGAACCCGTCATAAGTTGTGTGGAACGCTCAGGATTCTACGGATGAGACGTTTGTCTTTTATTCCAACAGAACACTGAAAAGCATCTGGAGGATGCGACAAGTAGAGGGGGGGAGGGGGGGGGGAGCCGAATCCAAAATTAGACCAACCCACACTGCGATTTGAAGCGCCGCAACGCAAACATGACTTGTCGGGCATTGCAAGGAAAATAATGAGGGAAAATTATGAGGAGACTAAAAATGGGACATAAAGCGGCTTTTAAAGCCTTGTTACCTATCTTTAGACTGACTGTTCAGAAGCAAAATGATAAGTATTGCACCAGATGGCTTCAATGAGAAGATTCAAGTTCTATACCATTAAACCCAATTTGGAAGCAAAATAAAATGACACGTGGCCTGCACTGACCACTCATAAATAGAACTACACTTTCGTGGGGGACGAGAAAAAATTGAAACTCACTGGTGATAAAAGCGCATTATTGGGAGATTTAAAACTAAACATAAAGCATTTTTAAAGTCCTGTTACCTGTGTAGATCATTTTCAAAATCAAAATGAAAAGTGTCGTGTAATGGGCTCCAATTAAGAAGATTAACACTTACCATCAAACTGGCAAAATAAATTGACACATGGCCAACAGGCCCATCATTTCGGGGTACTGAAGGAGGCAACTGACCTCCTTGGCTTTAAGAAGTGAATGTACATATTTGCACATAAGTGAGCGTGGTTTTGATTGTTTTTTGGTATTATTTGCACTGAGTATGACACTTTTTGACTCCCCCTGGAAAACGTCGAAATGACGGGTCTAACGATGGTCTACTTTGACCAGTCATGAAGAGAAATATGTTTTCGAGGGGTAGGGGGGGAAATTGAAATTTGCTGATGAATCGAGTAGATAAGGAAATTTATGAGGAAACTAAATGGGATACAAAGATGCTACTAAAGTCCTGTTACCTACCCTTGGAATTTCAAGAAGTACAAGGACGACGACATGTGATGGTTTTGATCAGAAAGATTCAAATTCTAGCATTAAACCGAATGCTAGAAGAGATGACCACCCATGTAAAGAAAACCGTTTTCCTGTGTGAGGGTAAATTACCGAAATTCGCTGGTGATTTGCGAGGCTACGAAAATTATTACATATTGAACTAAAAATAGAATATTACATGTTAAGCAGCTTTTAAAGCCCAGTTACCTCTCTTCAGGGTTTTTAAAAGCCAAATGACAAGTATTCCACTGGCAGAGGCTACAATCATGAAGATTCAAATGTTTCTGTAAAACCGATTTTGAAGCACAATAAAATGCCTCATGTTCTGTATTGACCACTCATGAATAGAACAACGCTTTCGCAAGCAAGGGGAAGGGGGGATGAGCAAAGTCACTCTGTTAAATCTGTACCTCAGAACCAGAAGGACGTAAGTCACACTATGATAATTTTACAGGAGAAGGGAAAAACTTTTTTCTGGCACATGCAAAGGATGAGACGCGCGCTCTTTCAACCCTGATGAAAAATTGAAAAGTTTTTTTTTGTTTTTTAATAAGAATCACGTTTGCATGGCTCGATGCGGAATAAGCTTCTACTTACAATGCACTAATAAACGGAAAATCGCAATTTTTGGACTTACGTCGGTCTAGCTCTGAGATACAGAAACTATATACAGTATTTCCTGGTCAAAATGGGCAATATAGTAAATTTGGAGAATTTTGTTTTTCCCTGGCCAGAATTGTTTTATAGAATGATAGTTGGTACGCTTGCCAAACTACACAGGAGGCACAGCCAAAACTTCTTAAGATGAATCCCTCTTGAAATCTAAACAAACATTAACAACAGAAGTGAAACGTAAAACGAAGTGCGTTTCAAAAAGTTCACCCTCCCTCATTCATGAACTACACAAGTCCTTAATTATTCGGAATTGTGTTGTTTTTGAACAGTTAAAAGAAAACAAACATGAAGCGTTTTCGCAATTTTTGGCAAGGTGAACTAAAAATATTGAGAAGAGAACTATTCAATAAATGAGTAAATACATACACTAATTTTATTAAATACATCTACAGTGAAACCACGATTTTACCTTTCTCAAGCGACTGGGTTAAAAAGACGTAAAATGTACAGCAAAACTCAAGTAGAAAAAACTACAGGTAGTAAAGATGAGTCATATATTACGAAAAGAACATACACTCAAACCTGTTTTTATGCGGTGGATAGGGACCGCATAAAAACAGGTTTTTATTTTTTTCGTTTTAAAAATTTAATTTCGTTTTAAAAATAAGGGTAGGACGCATAAAAAAAATCGCACAAAAAAAAAAAAAAAAAAAAAAAGGTCAAAACTTCACGAGTTGCTTTAAATAGTAGTTTTTGCAACATAGTTGGTGGATAGGGACCGCATTAAAAAAAAAAAAAAAAAAATCTCACATCCTAATTCATAAACTTATAAAATAATCTTTAAACGAAATCAAAATGAATCAAATGATGATAATTTTTGCCGAGTAGTCGAACAAAATTTTCCGAAGAGGAAAATTTTTGGGAGGTCGCGGTGACTTCCCATCAAGGTGCCTATGTCGTCACTTTTGGAAGATACTACCTCGCATTCGTTTTAAAAATAAGTTCGTCAATTGAATCCCAATCTGATTGAAATTTTAACATACCGTACAAAAAAAAAAAAAAATCGCATAAAAGATACAGCATAAAAACAGTTTGAGTGTGATTTTGAATACCCTTTTAGAACATTAACACATGTCCCTGCGAATACGGGTGTTAAGGGTGAAAATAGCACGTATACTATTCGCAACTCCAACAAACTATAGGGGGCGCTGCAGTCGCTGTCTAATGGCGGATGAAAAAGGTAAAATAAACAAATGCCTTAACTTATAACTTGCTTTGACGCTTAGTGAATGACAGTAATTTTTCATCGTGTTTGTGGGAAGCTTTCTTTTCTATTCTTTTGAAATTACATTACACCACAAACTGTCTGAAGCCTGTAATTTACCCCAAAGAAAATACGTGGAATGGAATGTTTTACCTTTTTCTTTAGTATTGTAAATCACCTCAAGGTACAGTATTCGAGATCTGGAGTTGCGAATAACCAGATGGGGATTGGGCAGTAGCATTTCTGTTTTCACAGATATAACTTTCAACAGCTTGAATTAGATTTAAAAAAGCACAAAAGGAAAAATATTGACTATTTCAGAATATTTTTTTTCTTCTTATTTTTTCCTGCCCAGGGAAAACTTAAAACGCCGGAAATTCGTAAATAACAAACTTTCCATCTGGGTAAAATTATCACTATTAGTATACGGGAAAACTGGGACCTAATAGAAACGAGCTGATGTGTGCATCACATGACTTCCTTTTACTCTAATTTAATATAATTTTCTCATTACTGGCAGTTTTAATGTAATTCAATACTAGTTTACTCTCTAAATGTCACCAACAGTGGCCAAATTGAAACCAGATTTAAAAATTAAAAAAAAAAAAAAATATCGCCAAGTTAGGGACACAATTTGGCGACTGAAAAACTGGCGATTTTTATCACCAAGTGTCCGCCAAATTATAACACCACTTGAGTTTACATAGAAAATAAACAATGATTTTCCCCCAAAAAGGGGCAAAAGACCCTCTTTGGAGCATCCGAATGCAACAAGGTGCACAACTAGACCCCACTAGGAGTCTACGTGCCAAATTTCAACTTTCTAGGACATTCCGTTCTTGAGTTATGCGACATACATACACACATACGCACATACATAAGTACATACAGACGTCACGAGAAAACGCGCTGTAACTAACTCGGGGATCGTCAAAATGGATATTTTGGGTGTCTGTACGTTCCTAGGCATATATCCACGTGTGGTCGAGTTGAAAAAAAAAACTCAACATTCATTCAGGGGTGGGCAAAATGTAAATTAAGGCCGATTTTTGAGTGAAAATTTTTTTGCGAATACAATACTTCCTTTTTTGGAAAAGGAAGTAAAAACGTGAAATGTGGGGAAAATGTAAATTCGAGGGACGTAAAATCTGGGATTCGCTGTATATATAACTCTACTTGATCCGAGTTCTTAAAAAATGCTTTGCACTTTTATCCAAAACAGTTCAATTTATTTTCCTTAAAAACAATTCATACATTTATTACTATTATTTGTTTATAAGTACTTCCTGGTGGAATTGGTACTGTACTGATGGAACCACCAGTACAGTTCCTGGGTTTAGAAACAATGGCTTACACTGTAAGCCTTACAACGTTTAAACGAAGGATAACATCACATTTTAAGCTATTTAGTATAGTGTGTAGTGTATTACATGTTGCAATGTAATACTGAAATGTTTAATATTGTAATACTCCAGATCAGAACGAGTTTGATTTTTTTAAAGGAAAACACTAAATTAGTTCATTTAGAAAAGCAAAAAAGGATTATTTTTAAATATAAAATTGATGATGAATGGTAAATTTTTAAGGGAAAAGAAAAAAGAAAAGAGCATCGTTTCAAAATAGAACCAAGCTCATTAGGTAAAAATAAAAGGGACGAAAAAGAAAAAAGAAAAAAAAAGCGAACAAAACATTTTAGCTGCTAGCAATTAAAGGAGAATTTTCCTCTTTTAGGGATCCTCCTTTATTATGTGGAATTCTACAGAAAAGAAAAATGCTAATTAGACCGGGAGAAGATCATTAATTTTTACTTTTAATGGTATAATCATTTGCGGAATTTTTACCTTCAATGCATTAACAGTATTTCTCTTTTTACTCCCGAATCGGGAGATTAGTTTTCATTTATATAACAGAGAATCTATTTTGAGTCAAGCAACTGAATTCATAGGTAAGATCAAGCATTACAATCCGCCATTTTAATATGAAAGTGACTCTGGTTGATTTCAGGTCGATTTCATTAAATCTAAATTATGTGTCACCAGGGGCGGACTGGCCAGCGGGCCGATGCGCCCTCAAGCCTGAACACCTTTTATGATTTATTTTTTATTCATTTCATTTTTTGGTGCAAATTTTCTGATTTTTAATTTTTTTTTTTTTTTTTTTCAAAAATGATCTTATTTTTTTATTTTTTGGTGATGCAACTTCCTCATTTTTTTTTCTCCGCTCACTAACCTGTGCGACTTCACTTCATTTTTTTATTAGTTTTCTTTAAACTCGTAAACGTGTGTACATCTTTTTTTTTGGGGGGGGGGCACTTTTTTTTGCACCATTTTTTTATTTTCTGCGCCCCCCCCTTTTTTGCGCCCTTTGGAGGCCAAGGTTAGCGCCTTTTTGCAGGGCCCAGTCCGCTCCTGTGCGTCACCTATATTTTTGGCAGCCTGGAATTTAGAAAAGTGTGGTTAAAAACCCAACAGGGAATGTATACTTGAATTTAGTAGACTGCAACTACAAAAAGACACTTATATTTCACTACAGTTATTCGCAATTTAAGTAAACTATAGGTGTATCTAACTACTGACTGCAGAAAGAGAAAAAACTAAGATCGACCCACTTAGGATATGACCTGTCATTTTTTGTATAAAACTGTAAAATATGGCAAAGAAACAAACACGTTTTTCTTCCTTTATCGAAAAAAAAAACATTTTGCCGGTATTATGTTTAAAAAAATACCTAATATCGAAATTATATTTTTGCTCTGGTATTGTAATCACAACATCCAATTTTAAAACAATTGTGTATAAGAATTTGGTATTTTTGTGCCCTATTTTTTTTTTTTTTTTTTTTTTTTGGAGCAATCACGATTGCTTATTGTTCTTACTTGACTGTTTTGGAGTGCTATTATTTTATTTTCCCACTGTCACCCTCCGCACCATCACCGTCGACCGGCTCCTCACGATGCTGCTCCTATAGCGAAAATAATCTCCAGGTTGCGTCCATATCCTACACACATACGCATACACACTGGCGCATACAAACTCACACACTTATACATACATACACACACTCCTACACACACATGCATACACACTAGGGTGGAACGAAAAAAACAAAGTTTTTACTTCCGAATCGTAATAGTGCGGAAAAGTTGCGATAGGTGACGACTTACAAAACAAAACAAAAATTTTTAAAATCGGATAATATCTTCCGATCCCGCAACGAGCCTGAAAATTTGAAAAAAATGGAAAATTTCGTGTTTTCTTAGTGATTTTTCAAAAAATTTGTTTAAATGTTTCTTTTTAAGGCTCTGAGACGGAAATGTTATGATTGGTAAAGCCTTCAGAAAAAAAAAAAAAAAAATTGAAATCGAATAATACCTTCTGATCCAGAAACAAGCCTAAAAAATCGAAAAAGTTGAGAATTTCAGTTTTTTTTTTTCCGAATTTTTAACATTTTTGGTTCAATGTACTTTTTCAGGCTACAGAACGGAGAAGTTACGTTTAGTGAAGACTTCAAAGCAAAAAAAAAATCTTTTTGAAATAAAACAATATCTTCCGATCGCGTAACGAACCTACATATTTAAAAAAATGTAAACTTTAAGCCCTTTTTCAGCTTTTTTTTTTCTTTTAGTTTAACGATCCTCATAAGTTCGGTATGAAATACTAATGAAAGAACGTTTGTTTATAAAATAAATGTTATATTTTAGTACTAGTTTGTCTTGAAATTGTCCACATGGCCCTTTAATCCCGCGTGACTCATATTTGCTTATGCTGCTTAGTACAGTGTATGCATCTAATACGCCCCATTAGCGCCTCACGATCTTGAATTTATGAGCTTTTTCGTTGGTTTGTGTCTATAGGTATCTTACTTAAATGAATAAAGCAGTCGTGCTGGCATCAGTATTTCTCAATGTTTCTAATGTGCGTGTGATGTCTATTTGCTCTGTTTAACGTGTTTCAAACATGAATCCATCTTTGCAGAAAAGAATTACGAGAAAGTCCCTTGAGTGCCCTATATTTGGCCACCCGAGAGATTTGCCAACAAATAAGCTCCTTACTTATAAAAATGTACTCCAAAGTTGCTTTCAAGAGAGATTTGAGTTACCTAGAAAAGTCAATAACACGAAAATGAGTTTTTCCATTGTTAAGGACAAAAAGTTAAATGTATCTTTGATAAGGCCTCGTTTCCTACAGTTTCCCTGAAAAGATTTGCTCAGCTCATTGATATCTTCTACAAAAAATATCTCAATTTCATGAGATCTTACAACCGAGACAAGGATAAACTAAAGTTTAAAGAAAGGATTGATAAATTTAAAAGTGAAGAAGGAAACTCTTTGACGTCTCTGCCTGTAAGTGCGTAAAGAATGTTATTTGCACTTGTAAAAAGACCCTAGACATTTGTGAATGTCCAATTTACATGAAATGTACGTGTGAAAAATCTGAAAAGATACTGATCTCTGAACAAAGATTTCTCTATCTTCAGAGGAAACATGGCATAGGAAAAATTGGAACTTTGGACAAATGATTTGTCAAATCGTGACCCCGGCCCACTCTCACATTCCAGATGGCTCACTTGTGCAAATAGAGTTCTTAGACTGTACGTAAGTGTATCGATCCTATCAGGTGAGTTAAAACACATAGTGACTTTTTATTTTGCGATGTTACATGTCGGTCTGGTTTGAAATAAAGAACCGCAAAAATTTCACAGACGGTGCCATTCATGTTTACAGAACAATTCAAACCTGTCGATACTTACCTGACAATCTAATTAATGGCAATGGTGTTTGATGAAAGGAGGCACATAAGAGAACTAGCGTTTAAAAGTGTGTTAAAAGCCAGAGAGTTTCTTTCTAAAGGCAAAAGCATTAGAAACTTTGTCATTCCATCTCTAAATTTCGAAGCAGAAGATTACACAGAGATTATTAATTGGAACACGACAAAGCTATCTTCTCCACCTTTTCTTCGAAACGGTCATAACAAAGACATTGAAAAATTTATTGTAACAGGCACTATACCCGACTGGGATATAAAACTATTCCCCTGCCATACGCAAGCTGTCAAAAGATGTGTGAAGTTAGTGACGGAGGCTTCACTCAAAGTGTGTGGATTTAAATCAAGAGATGGCTACATAAAAGCAACATTGAAATCCAGATCAATTATGCCCGAATTTTCCAAAAAATCTGATTATAAATTAGCTTCCACAAGAAACACTTAAAACAATAAGACTTGTATACTGGATTGTAAATTTGGTAAATATTTTATAATTTTCTATTATTTGAAAATATTTCATTATTGTAAAGAATGGTAGTTTTGCATGTTTAGAAGATACCTTAAAAGTCAAGAAATAAATTAATGTTTATGTTTATTATAGGGTTTTTTAAAAGGCTTTTCCCTGTAACACCGGGGGGGGGGAAACAGCAAGAACAATTTTATTTTTAATCACTAAGAAAAGATGAAATTCTCCCTTTTTTTTACTTTTCATTCTTGTTCCTGGATCAGAAGGTATTATTCGATTTCAACATGTTATTTTTTTAAATTTCTGAAGGCTTCACCACTCGTAACTTTTTCGTCTTAGAGTATTAAAAAGAAACGTTGGAGCAAAATTTTTAAAAAATCGCTAAAAACATGAAATTTTCCATTTTTTTTCAAATTTTAAAGGCTTGTTGCGGGATCGGAAGATATTATCCGATTTTAAAAATTTTTGTTTTGTTTTGTAAGTCTTCACCAAACGCAACTTTTCTGCACTATTACGATTCGAAAGTAAAAACTTAGTTTTTTTCGTTCCACCCTAATACACACATACACGAACGCCTACTCACCACACGCACGCCGCACCCACACACATGCGCCTACACAAACACACACGCGCAAACATACACACATACGCTCGTGATTGAGAAAAACATAATTTGAATTCAAGATGCCAAAAATTCAAATTATTATTATTATTATTTTTTTTTTTTTTTTTTTTTGTGAATGCATGGAATTTGCAGTTATCATTCAGCACTTTATATTTTAATACTCTTCCATGAAAACTTTTCGCAATTATCCACGCTTTCATATTCTTAACAAATTCAAAAGAAAGGTTTTCAAGTAATAAAAATAAATAATAAATAAAACAAAATAAATTATTTGAAAAGTTCACGTTTTGGCCTTAAAAAAATAAGGAGTAAAAGGAAATTAACGTATTGAAACATTCTAGCTTTTTGGCTAAATTTCAGATTTAAGTTGCACTCATACAGACAGTTTGTAGCAACAGAACAATAAAAACTAATAACGTAGAAATATTCGACCTTACACTCTTAGTTCCCGACCGTCTACTCCACAAACCAGAAACGGTAATGATTCATCTTTTCGCGCTTGAAAAGAAAACTTGAAACTCAAAAAATTGCATAGTTCTGATAAACGTAGGTTAGTAGAAACACATTCCGCCTACATACTAGCACTACAGGCGTGCCGCAAATTGAAATGCAATGAAGAAAACTTCTAATTTGCAACCGCGAAACATATTTAGGAAATACATTTGTTTATGCTAGAAAAATTGAACTTTTGACCTGAAAACACCGGCATCACATACGTTTTCATCAATGAGTCGTCATTGTAGCATCGGTTAGAATTAGAGCTATAGGGGCCTTAGTTAGAATAAGAAGCGACACGTCCGCCATCTTGGGGCTAAAACAGAGGCGGCGAGGGAGACTTACAAGTGCGGTGGCAAGATTTTTTAGGAAGTTGAAGACTATTTTAGGCTATTTTGAGTGACTAGAGGGGGGGGGGGGGGGTTATAATATTCTCTCGCGTAAATGTTTTGGAATTGCAGTTTTAAAGATGCCGTTTTAATAGAGTTTTGTCAACGTTTGGGGAATGGAGAGCAAGGGGTATAGGGTTCTCTCCCAGAAATTTTGCAAAAACATTTTTTAATCGTCTTTTAAAGCATTATTAATGACTTCTCTTTTATTGACTAAAGAAGGCCCTAAAGGGGCCCCAGTTTTTTTTTTTTTTTTTTTTTTTTTTTGAACTGATGAAATCTTAAGAACTCAGTCTTGGACTTCCTTTTGGGACTTAAGAAAAGGATTTCCGAATTCTATTTTTCAAATTGGAGTCTTAAAACCGCAATTTTACCCTCTCTAGGGGCTTGTGACCGGAGGGTCCCGGGTTCGATCCTAGCCGGTCGAAGATCCACCGTCTTCGTTAATGGAGACTGGGGGGGGGGGGCGTTAAATATGATCGTGATAACAAAGTCCTCCAAATGAAACAATACCTCTGGGGACCAGGGATTTGCTCGGTTTCCGGTCTGTATCAAAAAATCAGAGCTCTCTTCAGAGTCCTATCCAACTGGTTAAACCACAAATAGTGGTAGGTAAGGGGAACCCTGGAGTGAAAAGTGAAAAGCTATCAAGGGGGATTCTCTTCCTGATTTTCCCCCCTCAAACTGGAGTCTTTATAACGCAATTTTAGATCAACTTTGACATCAAAAGGAGGGAGTGCGCTCGGGGATTACCTCCTGGAAAATTTTCAAAATTGAAGTTTTAAAAATCGGCTGGAATCGACTTAGCTGGCGGTGTATTTTCTGCATTTCTGCCTTAGCCATGGCTATAGGGCGGTAACTTACTGAAAACAGGCTACTTAAATTCACCTTCGTCGACATAGGAAGAAAGCATCGTTTAACCCCAAGATGGCAGACGTGTCGCTACTTATTCTACGATTAAGGGCTTTAGTTTCATTGACAAACATTTTCCAATCCCACGGGAATAGACGTATCGATAGGTGTTTTTGGCGCTTGATGAAATCCCCTGAAAAAACATCTTTCCGACAGAAACTACAGAGTGTAAGTCCTTGACACATTTTAAAAATTTATAGAAAAGCAACAAACTATTGTGTGAACATGGGTACTTGCGCAAATATTGAGGAACTTGCGCAATACTACATCCCAGGTTCAATAGTTATTTATGAAGTCGCAAAAAATAATAAATAAATAAATAAATAAATAAGTAAGTAAAAGGAAAAAAGAAAAATAAGAAAACTTATAAGTTTTCGCTATATCGTCACAGTAAGAAAAACAAACGTCCTATGAGGTGTTTAATAGTTTCATTAGACATAAAGCAATACTTTTCATTCCAGCAAAATACGGTGCACGTATTGAACTCTGGTGATGAAAGGTATTGATTTCTGCTTACTAAAATGATTAAACTCACATGATGTTCGCATTTCTCACTGTGACGATACAGCGATTACTTTTAATTACACTGTTTTCTCTCCCCCACCCTCCCCTTCCTTTTTTAAAGGTGTCAAAACAAAAAATTCTTGGACCTCTGAAAGTATTGTGACGCAGACCGCATAAGCTCTGAAAATACTTAACTTGAAACCAATGACAAATTTAGAGATTATCAGACTCTCGATTAGAATTGCATGTAATTTGCAAACCAGTATTTTCGTTCTCTTTTTCAATTACAAATTTACTCTTAAAATACAAAGCCTTAATCATTTAATTTTTTTTTGACACTTTTTTTAACATAAAGCACCAACATTGCAAACATCTTACTACTGTTCAGAGGTGCCCATCCCTCCCCAAGATCAAGGACGTACCCCTTACAAGCACCTCAAAGACCCCCCAAGAGCCAGTCGCCCCCCCCCCCAAAAGAGAGAAGAAACCCTAAAAACATCCCCCTAGCAAAAATTTTAACAGCGCAGTATGCGCCTTAACCCCCCCCCCGCCCCCAATTGCCAAAAAAAAAAAAGAAACGATTTAATTTCAAGTAGCATATGTTAAAATACCATTCAACTTTCAAAATGATCGAATTATTTTACAGGTCACTACACAATGTGTTAACTGTTATTGTTTTTAAACGCTTCTTGTTGAATGCTATCAAGGACGGATCTAGAATTTTTTCAAGGAGGGAGTGATCAATTTTTTAACTCACCTCTTACTAAATATCTTATTTACACTTTTGGGGGGGAGAAGGAGGGGGGAGTAAGATAATTTTTATTAAAAACAACTAACATTTAAAGATTTATCCAAGGAAGTTCTCGATCGAACCTATTTATTTCCTTTTCCGTTGAAAGAGCTATTATAAAATTGCGTTTTAGAACTTCAATTTCGAAAAAATATCGGGGGAATGTTTTAAAACCCCCTCCTCCTCACATCATCGAATGACGTCTAAAACCGCGCTTTTTGGAACCTCAATTTCGAAAAATTACCAGAAGAAAGTCAGTCCTTTCATTTCCAAACATTTCCTGAGATGTCTACAATTGCGTCTTGTTTAGCAATTGTCCTTGGGAAGACTCGAAACTCCTCCTCCTAATATCACCAAAGATCGTCTGAAATAGCCCTTGTTTAATTTCAATTACAAAAAGTTTCCGAAAGGGAAATCCGAGCCCAATTCATTTCCTTAATGTCATCAAAGATGGCTTCACTTTTAGGACTTGAGCTCGGAAAAATCGCATATACAGGGTCCCTCAAGGAAGGGGCGAGCGCTCCTCCCTTGTATCTGTCCTTGAATGCTATTTTATTCTATTGGAAAAGTTGAGGTCAGTATAAATCTTGAAATGCACTTTTTTTTTTTTCGCGCCTGCGCTAGTTTTAAAAAATTACTTTCAATTTTTGTGAAGAAATAGCAAAAAATAAAATAATAGTGATTTAAAAAAAAAAAAAAAACTACATCAACACAAAGAAAAGAAAACATAAAAACTGAAACATAAGTTTAAACAGATCGTAATAGCATTAAATGACACCAGACACACAATCAAGAGTGGGAAAAATCATAGCCTAGAGGCAAAACCATGTACCAATTCCCGATGGTTTTTCTTTCGTTCAGTGAAACAAACTTTATCAAATATAGACAATTGCTGGAGATACGCGTGAAAGCATTTTCCCCCAAAGCAAAAAAAAAAATTCAAACCATAAATAAGTGGAAAGTATGATTTTCCGAAACGATAATCGAATGCACAACACAAAAAGACGAGCTCAAACATGCGTGAAACAACTGGGCAGACGAGCGTAAAAAGCTTTTGCGGGAGGCTTTTTGCGTTTGCGTAGTGCGCGCAGCAAAAGTGCGATATATAGCTGTCCGGCTTCCGAAAGGTTTATGGCATGGAAGGCAAACAAATGGACTGGAATTAAGAATCAGAGAAATAAACGCATTCGATGGAAGCTGCAGACGAGAACGATCTTTCTGCTTTCGATGGAAATAGCGACGCAGTGGGTAATTCAGGAAACAGGATACAAGAGAGAAGCGAAAGCGAAAAATTATACATCGAGAACGTCGAATTGTTTATCAGAATGTAAAATAAATGATGAAAAGCTGAATCGTTTCTAATTTATTTTGATTCATAAGTGAAATGTCCTGGCAGACAGGAGCGCCCCCAATGGGATGTCACTGTGACCTTAGGTTTCCTTATTCCGTAAATTTTGTCAGACGATTCAGTGAATTTGGACACAACTACATTATTTTTTTTAAGATGCCTAATGTCTCTTTTCCTAGATAAAGGCAGGGGCGTGCACAAGGGGGGGGGGAGCTGCAGCTGTTGGGCTTGGGCCTGCAGGGGGCTCAATATTTTTAAAACTAGGGGTCAACAATATGGAGGAAGGGGGGGGGGCGGAAAAGTCATTTGTGACGGGCCCCAAAATTTCTGTGCACGTCCCTGGTTGAAGGTATGTGTGCAATGTGCTATAGATGCTTGCATTCCATCATTCTGTAAAATTAGGAGTTTCATTCGGTAAATTGAGAATTCCTTCAAAAACGCAAGAGCGCCCCTACTGGCATAAGAGAGAAGAGACAGTAGAAATTTGAACAATGAGGGATTGGTTATGGTTTTGTCACATAATAAGGTATAGGTTAGTACAAGTGTGTCCGCTCCCCTAAAAGCGATGGCGCCTACATCGAATGCTACGAACACAACCTCCACAACTCGACTGCCAGGCGATCTGAAGGAAAAATCAGCAGCCGATTTTTATTAACCTTTCGCCCACCAGAAACGCTACAACAATGCTATATATACTCAATGAAATATTTCAACACGAACCAACTGTGATCCCACCTTGAAACTTCTACAGCCATTTTAGTTATGTGTAAACATTTTTGGGAAAATTTTTGAAAAAAATTGATGCTGCAGATTTTGAGAAATTTAAAATTTGATTTAATTGAAATAAATTCTTTTCAGATCTAATCTTATAGCATATCATTGAAAGGTTCATCAAAAAAGCTGTCAAATGGCACTTGTTCCAGCTCTCTATCTATACTGGAAAAGATGCTAGGTCATTTTGAAATGTGGGTGTGTAATTCAAAACAGTGTGGTATTAAAAAAATAATAATAAATTCATTTTACTTTGTCTATATAAATAATACCTCTGTACCAAATTTCATCAAAATCTGAGAGGGTGAGTTAAAATCAGTAAGTTGATTTGACACGAAATGAACCTGCAAAAAATTCTTGTTTTCAATGAGGTAAGTGGGCCAAATAAGGCCAACCTAAGGTTCAGAGCCTCATATCTCGCCCATTTATGATTTAATCGGCTCCCATTCTTGCACGTTTCATCAAATGACTCAAAAAAAAAAAAAAAAAAAAAAAAAAAATACTAGATGTGAAAACTTAAGTTTAAATTATTTTTGCAAGCAGTTTAAATAGATAGGCGAATTTCCCTTAGTCTGCCTTAATAAGGTCCACCATGAAAAAAAGCCAAAAAGAACTATCAAGCAAAAAAAGAAAAATTCGTTTGTCAATATCATTATTGAATCATAGTTGATGAACTGAAAAACATAATCAAAAATTCTATCCAAACTTCAATAGAAATGAAAAAAAATGAATCGTTACATTCGGGGCACTGACAAGTCATTTTGTTTTTGGTCTCTTCTGCGCACAATTTGTGCCCTGGATCATATCGTCCACTCGACCCTTTGGTATCATAATAGGGACATTGGAGTCCTAATAATGCCCATCATGGTCTTATTGGATTAAAATCTACTTTTCCGGGGTTATCAAGTCACAGGAAAAAAAATGACGGTAAACAGCAACACTTTTCTTTCTGAATTCCTCAATTACATAAATTAGGCTTTCCAGAACAATTTTAAAAACATTATTCTATGCTAGTAAACTGCAGTACACCATAAAGAAGCAAAATTTAATGAAAAATAAAATCAGGTAACTATGACAAGGCTTTTGTAATAATCGTTGCTCCACTTTTGTCTGTTGTTAACTTAACAACAAACTGTTTGTTGACAACTCTTTATCATTAGTTAAGCTTTCTGATGACCATAACATCACAAAATAGCGAATTTTTGCTATCCTTCACAGAAAAATGGAGGGGGGGGGGGGCTGTTGGCCTAGGATGGCTTTATTTGCTGCACTTGCCTTATCATTTGATATAATAAAAAGTGCCCACCTCTCTAAATATCGCAAAGACCCCCAAAGCTAGAGCTCCCTTAAAAAAAGCGGAAAATACCCCCCCCCCAACCTTCTAAACATTTCAATGCCGCAGTCTGCGCTAAGACATCCCCTAGGTGGGCACCCCTGTAAAAAATAAATATTAAATGCAAATTTACATGTTTCAAATTAAATTCAATATAGATGGTATAGTACCAAAGCAGAAAAGTAGGGAGAAATAAACAAACTGGATATGCGATAAATATTATGAATATTTAAAGAGAGTGAAGTGAGAAAATAAAAACGGGTTTAATTCAACTGTGACATTTTTTCAACTAAAATAATTAATAATTTGTATTTTAAAAGCAAGTAAAACTATTCAAAAACACAGAACTGGTAAATGCAAAGTTGGTAGCAAGCATCTGTAAATAAAATATTTTTTGTTCATTGGATTCACTTTCGCATGCAAATATATTTTCTAAAATATTTTGTCACAAGCGGATAACTCCTGCATTAAAGATTTTAGAAATAATTTCTGCACAAATGCTAATTGCACAACACACACAACATCAATAATATTATGCACTTATTTAAGGATATTAACATAAATGTCAGTTTGGCAGCCTTTTCTACCATTAAATGATTTCATTTGCTGCGACAAAACCAAAGGTTGAATTTACTCTTTTAATCCCTACAGATCTGGAAAGAGTGTGTTTGTGTGTGTAGGGCACAGCTCCCACTGCCCAGGAGTGGTTCTGCTCACGGAGGGCAGTGGGCAAACGTTTTGTAACCATGGCAATGAAAATTTGTCCCCTTAATAAATATTAAAAAACCAAGCAAGGCTTATTCTTGTCGTCGCGGTAATCTGAAAAATCAGAGCAACATCAACTTCGGTTAAAGCAGGATAATAAGCTATTCGCGATTGTGCTTGTACAATAAAGAAGTTTCAGAAAATCAAACTTGGCTGTGCCGCAATGCTGTAATTAGGATCCGCGTAGCCTACACAACAATGCCAGGTTAAGGATAACTCTAACTAGAGATGTAAAATTTTTATTAACTTTGGTGCACTGTATTTTTTTTTTTTTACCCTCCAGGTTTTTACTAGAGAAATGATCTTCTACCAATAAAACTAGTTTTTTAACTTTTATTCTTTTTGAATACATAAAGTGTTGGAACATTTGAAAATATGTGCATATTTTTTTTCTTCTTACGTAGATGTACAGAACATTTACTATCTAAAAATGAAGCCTTTTTTTTTTAATCACGGCCAGTAACAGCGGTTATGAAACAGAAACAGCAGATGACCTCTTTCAAAGCACAAAATTTATCTAAATTTGTTAAATCATCTCACAACCACATCAATTTTTGATGGGATATACGCCATTTTTTCATGTTGCATTTACTAGCCCTATAATGAGTAGTATCTCTAGAAATTTTCTTTTACGATCAAGCTCGGCTCCTGGGTTAGGCGACCTGCTGTGCTGCCGCCCAAGGTGATAGATTTTATGGGCGGCCAATTTCATGGAGGCAAAAAAGAAAAGAAAAACTCAGATTTGTTTTTTTAGCAGGGTTTCTATTTTTTTTTTTTTGATTTTCTTTAAAAAAATCAAAAAAAATCGGATTTTTAAAATCTAAATCAGATTTTTTTTTAATCTTCAAAAATTTGTAGTTATTAATTACTTTTCATTTATAAACATAATATATTTTATACAATAGATGAATCCATTCAGCTTACTTTTAAAACTAAGAAAATTTTTCTAACTATTCAATACATTTTTAAGATTTTTAAATATGTTGTAATACTTAGACAAGAAGTGATTTTGTTAAAATGCTTTGGTTAAAAATAAGGTTTCCATCAGCGTATACATTTTGGTGCAAAAAATATGTTGAGCGATTACTTTTCTGACGTATATTAGTGATGGTGTATGAGAAAAACTACAAATTTTTACCTGGTTCTGTAATGAATTAAACTAATTTTGGAATAAAAGCAATATTGCCAAGAGTGAAAAACTGTTTTACACACAGATAGAGGGATCTATGCAGTTCTGACTGTTGAAGTTAAGATTCTGTAATGCAGTGTAGTTAAATTTAGAGCAACAACATTCAAAAAATGCAAAGTAAATTTATAAAAATAAAATGAACTAATTTTAATTAACAATTTTGTTAAAAAAATCACCCAACTCAAATCAATTGATTTGAATCAATGATTTTTTTTAATCACTTGATTTAAATCAACGAACCCTGTTCCTTAGAATTTTTTTTTTCTTTTTTGCAGCTCAAATTGCAATAATATGTGAAAGTATGCTTGATGATTATATACAATCAACTCTCGATAACTGGAAATCCCAAGGGACCGGCTAAAATGTTCGAGTTATGGGAAGTTTCCACAACAGTCTCAAGAGTTTGGAACCCGATGAAAGCTTCGAGATTGAGGAATATTCAAGTTATCAAGATTCGACTGTATTTAGGGTTTGCCGATATATATCACGATATATATCCAATATTTATTTTGGAAATATCATCAAATTTTTGATATTTATTTTTTCAACTACGGTATTTTCAATATAAAATTATATTAATCACAGTAATATTGTTCATTAATTACAGTGAAGCAACGTTTATATGTTTCTGAAAGGAGTGCATGAAAAAAGCGTATAAATGAAAAAAACGTATAATATACATACGTTAATATGTACTGGACTCTACAGTGAACGACCAATTCAAAAAATGCATAAATGATAAAAACGTATAAAAGATCTTATACATATAAAATCTGAGTATCTATCTATGTCCAAGCTTCTTCTCCCGAACGACAGTGAACTGACCATCGAACCAGGTATCGATGGATTCGTCATCTTCCCGTCTTCATGTTTGGCTATTTAACATAATCCTCCGATAATAATTAGCGGAGATATCAATTAAAAATTATTAATTATGACTCTTAGATTTCAAAATAAAATCCATATTTTTCGAAGGCTTTCCTCCATTCAAATTATTATTCAGTGCTTCAACTCAACTTTCCGGATGAACGCTTTTATTAAAATTTACAGCGTGAAGAAAATCATTGAGATGAAAGATCTGTTGCCATTTCTTTTTCTCGAATATAAAGAAATAAAATTAGGCTTTTGTTTTAAGGCTTTTCCTGTAATCAGGGTGTTTAAGTTGTTTACTTTTCGATTATTTTGCCGTAATCTGCAGCAAAATTTTGCTGTTTTTTTTTTGTTCAAGCCTGATTGTTAAATACGCGTCACGACATAACTTTCATTTTCGAGGAGGACCGTGCACGTCGTAAAGTAAATGAGTGATTTACATGCAGTTTATTTTTAGTTACCTAACCTTAGTTAAACCTTGCTTTACGCGCACTTATTTATTCCTTAACGCGTTAGAAACTAGTGTCAGTGTACTACAAAAGCATCAACTGGACTGCTCTTACATTTTTTAGGTAGCCCGTGCAACGCCGGGCACGCAGCTAGTAAAAGTATAAAAGGTGCTTCACTGTATTAAAAAATACTAAAAAGTTGTTTACTACATTTTTATGATGTACAGTAGACCCTCGTTTTACGCGGTTTAAGATTTGACACCTTTATTTTATTTTACGCATATGAGTTTCGGTTTTACAGGGATGCGGCATTGCAAACAGATAAAATTTTCCCCTCTTTCAAGATCCAAACTCCTAAAGATTTCAGATTATGCATAATCAACTGCATTTTGGCATGCTAATAATCTAGCTTGGGCCACAGAAGACATTTTATGCAATTGGTTCCAGAACTCTTTCCAGAAGTTATTAAACTCATACAGTTCAGAACTCACTGGAAGAAGAGCTTTTAGAGCCAAAGGAGGCCAAAACCAACGAGGATACCGACGTTGGTTTGCACAACCAAAAACATTCACATTGGAAATTTTGAGCCATTCCGAGACAATAGAAATGAACTGATTTGTTAGTGAAGGAAGAGTCTATCATGGAAATGACGCAAGTGATCATGGATGAGTTAATGCTCTGCAAAGAATTACAAAGAAAAATTCTTAATGACTGTCAAAAGATTATCATAGCCAGCTTTTCTTTATAAATAGAGCATGAAATTAATTTATGTTCTCTTTATACATGTTGTGCACATTATATTAGTACACATTAAACTTATTATACAATTTGTCATCACCAGAATGCAGTATTTTGTTATCTACAGAACCAAACCTCTTTTTTAACACTATTATTAGGTCTCAATTTATGCGGTTTCTATTTACCCGCTTTTTCCGTGGAAAGTAACCCCCACGTAAAATGAGGGTCAACCTATATTAATGCATCATTAATATAACCAAAAAAAAAAATTCTCTTCTTATTTTATATTAATAAAAATAATTAATAATGTAACATATTAATTCATATAAAAAGTGCCTAATTAAATATTAAACGTTGGTTAGAAAAAAAGAAAATTTCTTACGACTGTGCACCAACTAAAGCATATTTTTTATTTCTGAATCATATAACTGTGTAAAAGTTAGAATAGAAAAAAAATGAGTATGACAGCTAATGGGCAATTCCATGGTGTCGGCAGTGGCGTAGCTAGGGAGGGACGGAGGGGGCGGTCCGCCTCGGGCGGCACTTTTTGAGGGGCGACAGTTTCACACTTTTTATGAGAAAAATTTAACATGTTTTCCCACTAAGGAAATTACGCTTTTGATCTTTTACTGG
Organism: Uloborus diversus; assembly: GCF_026930045.1. Lineage (NCBI taxonomy): Eukaryota > Metazoa > Arthropoda > Arachnida > Araneae > Uloboridae > Uloborus > Uloborus diversus. The sequence continues at coordinate 38,080,848 of NC_072737.1, forward strand.
AGGCAAAAAGGAAAAAAAGGTCTTTGACTTGTAAGGTTTTAGTACGACTATGATAATAAAATTACTCTAATACAAAACATGAGTTTTTCTCGCGCATATCTCAGTACTATTGTTTGTTTTTTCGCTTTCTTCGTCTGAAGGTACCTACTGAGGGAGGTGGTAGTGTAAAGTCAAAGGACGATGTCTTTTTTTCTTTTCTTTTTGCTGTTAAGGTTAACTATTTTCCTGAGTGCGGTCAAGCCTTGACTCTTCCTATATAATGATTAAAGATAGTCTAAAGTGTGTATTTAGGACATCAACTTCGAACTTTAAGATCCCCATCTTATCCAATACCTACAAAAAAAAAAAGCCTCAAGTTGGGTTTTTGAAACTTAAACTTCAGAAAAATTCTAAGGTAGGGACCCCAGATGTGCACGAAATCACCTAACGTCACCAGAGGTGGCTCGAAATTTCGTTTTAAGAAGTTTCTAGGGAAGACCGCAAATCTTTTTTTCTCAGTAGTGAAGAGCTTAAATGAGCAACACCTTCAAAAAATATTTTGGGTGGGAAAACACTCTCCGAGCTCATTCTCATAACGTTATCCGTCAAACAACGGCTGAAGTCGCGTTTTTAGGACGTCATTTTCAAAAAGTTTCAAGGGGAGACGGAAGAACTATCTGACTTCCCAACATTTTTGGAAACTTATGCCGTCAAAGATAGCATAAAATTGAGTTTTTGAAACTTCGGCATCGAAAAATTTCCACAGAGCTCCTGAACGTTCCCTATTCTCTTTAACGTCATCAAAGATAGACTAAAATAGATTTTAAGTTTGAAAATATTTCCGGAGAAAAATCCAGTCTTTGTTGGAGTTAGGGGAGACCCTTACACCACTAGATACAGCCTACATATACGTGTTTTTTAATTTTGTTGAAAAGCTTTCCATACAGCGCTCCCGAACGTTCTCCAATATCTTCACGTATATATAGGTAGCCTAAAATTGCTTTTTTAACACTTCAGTTTCGTAAAATTTCCTTGAGAAGTGAAGTCCAGACCCCCTAACGTCATGAAAGAGTGTATAAAACTAATTTTGAAAAAAAAAAAAAACGAAGGGAGCTTCAAGCATCTTTTTTCTAAGCGTTACTGAAAATTGCTTAAAATTCCGAATTTTGACTTAACTTTTGGAATGTTTTCGTTGGAGCTCTGAATTACTTTTTTTTTCTTTTGCAAGAAAAATAAGAAGGGGAAAAAAAGTTTCTTTTCTTGTTTATCAAAATTGTATTAAAATACTTTTCACTCTTTAATGTGTCAACTATTTCCCATCAAAAAGGGCGGCAAATTGAGGAACCGCCCCGGGCGGCAGAAAGTGTAGCTACGCCACTGGGTGTCGGATGTAAAAATGAAGAAAAATTTCTCAGTTTTAATTCCATTTTCCAAATATAAAGTGATCCAAACTGACTAAAAAAATTTAAAGAGTTGGTGTTGGACGTAAACACACAAATAGTAAAATTGATGGTTCACTTAAAAATTATTAAAAGTCTGTGAATTGGCTTACATTTTAATTTTAAAAGCAGTTTAATTCTTAAGTATACTTATAAATGATTGAAGCATATTTCAGTTTTTAAATGATATTACAAAGAATAAAATTATTTTTAAAATATTTTTAGCTTGGTGTCGGACGTAAATTTTCGGTGTCGGATGTAACTTGTTCATATTGGACGTAAACTATTGCTCTTAAACGTAAATACATAACAATGATCATTTATAAATATGTAAATTATAGGTTACAGTAAAATTTGTTTTGAGTATATACTCTTAGTCCATCCCCCACCCCGGAAAAATTCGAAATGACCGGCCTGATGTAATACATGATTGTAGGAAACCTATTTAAGTGTTATTAAACACAGTTGTAACTAATTGAGAAACAGGTACATTGTTTAACAGGAAACTTGTTTAGCAATTAGTAGCACTGAAGTTGGTCCCCATTTTTTGCCATAGCATCGTAATTTTGCTCATACTTAGTACATAACACTATGCTGATGTAAGCAATGTAAAAATTCTGAAACATGCAAGTGTGTTGGATCCTGATTCAAGTCCTTGCAAGTGCAAACAATTTAACAACATGAGCACACTGAACCATTGAATCACTCAAGTTTAATTTCTTATTTACACACAAATATATTATATCAGGTATTCCCACCTAAAGAACTATTTATGTATCAATCATCAAAAACATTATCTTAACAATGACAAATTACAGTCAACACTCCAATGGAGACATTATTCAGTTTTGATAACATCAAATGATCTTAAGTCTATTCGATTATATTGAACATGCAGTATTTATTTATATTATGACAATTAAATGTTGCAAACAGGGCCTGATTACCGCACAGGTCAACTAAATGCAAAAAAGCATTCACAACCATTAGGATACATTTTACACCAAAATAACTCTTTAAAACGATTTTAACGATTCTTTGAAACATGTAACAGATTTTGCAAAATATTTATTAGTAATCGTATCACTGCCGTGTACCAAATATCCCATTAAAAACTAAGCTAGATCGGTACATTTTACACGACCTAAAATATTTAGAGATGTAATATCTTCAAAATTTGCTGAGCACAACTTTTATTCAACCCTAGCATGCATTTGCAAAAAAATTAAGGATCATATTTACAATCAACAATTTGAGAAATATATTTTGACTTTCAGATTATTGCTTATGATCATAATGTTTGCAGTTTTGATAAATACATTTCATATGGACGAACAAGAACGTCGCTTACCTGATAGTGATATAGATCGCTTTGATGCAGTTTCATATGCACAAAAATTTAAAAGTAAAACGAGAACCACCACACTCACCTGCCAAACACAGAAACATGGATGCGCCCACTTTTGTTTTTGAAAGCCGCTATGATGCAGCGCTACCTACATTTGTCGCATCACACCCAAATTCACTGAGCTACATTAACGTCTTGAGTCCTTTTAGCTTGACAAAAGCTTTAACTATTTGTGTTTCATACACTTTCAAAGTTCAATACTTCTGTTATGTTCTAAATTTTCTTATAATTTTCTTATAAGTGTCTAAAAAACTTTTCACTTCCTGATTAAATTCATTTAAGCATTTTTTTTTTTCTTTTTTCCTTTTTTATGGAGGACAAATTATTCTGTAAAATGACGATCTCGACGTTTTTCTTAAAAGTATATCTTTGACTTCAATGAATTTAAAATAAAGCCAACTGATTTCGTTTTAGTTTTATCCCATCGAATCCAAATTTTCACTTCTGCTCTTATTGTAATTGAGAAAGAAAAATAACTTCGCCATCGCCAACTCACCTTGTGAGAGTGAGTGGGTGCAGAAAGAGTCCCTAAGAGCAAGTTCTCACCCCCTAAATATCGCGAAGACCAAAAAAAAAAAAAAAAAAGCATCACTTGTAACATCATAAAGACTACTACGCCTTATTCGCAACTCCAACGAACTGTAGGGGGCACTGAAGTCACTGTCTAATGGCGGAATTGAAAACTAAAACAAACGCACATGGTAACGAAGAAAATGCTAAAAGTGTTGTGATTTTTGTTCGTACGTATGATTTTTTCGCTTTATTCTTTTTGAATTAATTTTCAAAGTTTTGTGGATATTCTGGCCCACGTAGAAAGGAATGAGAATTCAAGAAGCATTACTAAACGTCAAAGATTAATGCAAACTACGTAGTTCGTAGTTCTAAGCAGCTATTTCCACCATGTTGAATTCGATATTTATCAATTCTTGATAAAACTAAATAATAATTGTGGCCTGACAAGAACAACAATTAATGCTAGAAAATTCAATATGACATTACAAATTATTATCGAAAGAAGATGATACTTCTTTGCCTTGCTTGGCTAGCGCTTATTTTTTTTCCCATTTGTAGCTGAGTTATTTCTCTCGAATTCCCGAATCGGTTCATTTAAAAATTTTCTGTTTCGATTTTTCTAATTTCTGAGTTACGATTTAATTGTGTCATGTTATGCAAATCATCAACAAAATTCTCACGGATATATGGTGGTAGTTTTCTTTTCAGTTGATTGACCATTATTTCTTTTCAGTTGATTGACCATTATTTCTTTTCACTTATCGAATTCTGTAATCTTACTACCATTTTATTCCACTCATGATAAAAATTAAAAATGGTTTAACTAAAAACGCGAAATCTTGCCAAGGCTACTTTGCTCACACAATACCAAAATTATAACCCTAAACAAATTTGGCGAAACCTTTCAGCTGAGAATAAAAGGAATAAAGTAAATTCTTTCTAGGTTAAACATTTTTCATTTTGTTCTACGATAATAAATCCAAGAAAATATTTTGCATACTGTCCATTCCAACTAAATGCTGCTGTAAAATATGATTAGTTAAATTAATTTAAGATTAAAAAAAACTCATATTCTTACAAATTCATACAAAACAATAAAAAATTTTACCTGGTATAACGTTATCCAATTTTGTTAATCCAGAGTTTTCTTGTTTACACGTCCACCATTTAATACTTTTTTGAAAGAAATAAGGAAAACTAACATTATTTTGAGAAGCTCGAGAATACTCTTAGGGGACGAATTAATTTCTGTAGCTGAAAGCAAACTAAGACACATCGATTGCGTTAATAAATACTCAGAACAAACTGCCTGTGTTTACGTCAACAGACACACATGGAACTAAAACGTGGCAATGTTTCAGTTCCATCGGCAGTTTTGTAAATCACCGCAAGGTAGCGTATTCGAGCGCTGGAGTTCCGAATTTGAGAAATCGGACATTTAAAAAATTGAAAAAATTAATTTAAAATAAAGCGTTTTGAAAATAAAAGGTTTTCCTCGTTCCATGTTTTTTTTTTTTTTTTTTTTTTGCTCATTCTTCTGTGCCTAAAAGTAGTACTTTAGACTGATAGAAATGGCCCCATTGTCTGTCACCCCCATGTTTTTCCTTTCAAAGATTACAAGTATCTTGACAGCTATAAAAAAACTCATAATCACGAAATTTCCAGAGAATCTGTGAGAAATTCTTTAACTGTATAGGGCTTTAAATCTACATAAAGCTTAGAAATTATTTTACACTTTTTAAATTCATTTTAAAAACTTGGTATACTTTATAACTTTTTTATTTTATGAATTATTTCTTGTACATATGTTTCGGATCTTTGTGCGTAGAAAATTTCGGATGTGTACTGACTGAAAAAAACATGTATAAACCATGTTTAGCATATCAGCGTCTGTCCATTTTTTTTTATCTGTGACCTTGTTTAGTAGTGTGCGCTTAGTTATTTAAATATAAAATTTTGATTTATTTTCTAAATGAGCAATTGGGAGGAGCAGTTAAAAATATCTTTTTCCTATGAAATTAAGTCAAGGAGAAAAAGGTACATGCATTTATTTAATTACCGGACGAACTTCTAGAAACAGAATCCTTGTTGAAAGGTTGTGTAAAGCAGAGATTTAGGCAGCTGAACATAAACAAATACGTTTAATACGAAACATGGGGACACACATACAGCAAGACATACAGAAAAGTAGTGAAGCACTGATAAACAGACTGCGGCTCTTTAAATAGAATAGAGGGCATATTTTCAGCATCCAATGATGTTTCTTAAATAGCAATGAGGTTTCTCCTAAGTCCGATGGTGGATTAAAGAAGAGATTTTGCGAACTCTTCCAATAAGAAATAAGCACAGTTCTTTCTTTTAAACCAATGGAGAAAGCGATTACATTCAACACCCGCCCTTAATCGCTTATTACTGAACAACACAATGACATAAGTTCATGCAATTTAAATTTAGGAAGAGCCTTAGTAAACATATCAGCAATTTGTTTATCAGTAGAAACATATTCAATATATATATTTTCAACATTTAAAATATTTCTAATAAACTTTAACTTAACATCAATATGTTTCAATCTACCAGAACTATTTTCATTAATTATACATTTGATTGCAGACTGATTATCTTCATATATGACAATGTTATTTACAGTAAGAAATTCACATGCAATATTTTTATAATACACTAGATCTAATAAAGACTTACCAACTGCGAGTACCTCAGCTTCAGTAGAAGAAACAGCTTTTGAACTTTGTTTCTTCACGCTCCATAAAATTGCACACTTTTTATAAAAAATAACGTAACCTGAAACTGATTTGCGATCACGCGGATCTGATGCCCAATCTGAATCAACATACATAGATAAATCAACATTAGAGTCACAACACTTACTATACACAATTTTATAATCCGATGTACCTTTTAAATAGCGTAAAATTCTTTTAAGTCCGTTACTATTACTAGTATGTATGTTTTATTACTAGTATGTTGTGGCCATCACGAAACTTTCTTCTATATTTTTCTTTTTTTTTTCTGATCCCTCCCCATGCTTGATGAGGAAGCAATATTCCCAACAAAAACAAAATTACACATGCGAAAACTTGACGACCATCCCAATGTCTGAATTATTGCAAAAGCAAAGCAAAGAGCGAAAATTGAAAGTTATTTTAAAAGCCTTGCTTGAATTAATTACAAACATTTTATTTGTTAACAAACATAAGATGGCAACAGTTAAAAATTTTAAATCATTGAGATAATATTTCCGATCATTTCCATACAATTACTAGTATGTTGTGGCCATCACGAAACTTTCTTCTATATATATATATATATATTTTTTTCTGATTCCTCCCCATGCTTGATGAGGAAGCAATATTCAAAACAAAAACATAATTACACATGCAAACTAGTATGTTGTGGCCATCACGAAACTTTCTTCTATATTTTTCTTTTTTTTTTTCTGATCCCTCCCCATGCTTGACGAGGAAGCAATATTCCCAACAAAAACGAAATTACACATGCAAAAACTTGACCACCATCCCAATGTCTGAATTATTGCAAAAGCAAAGCAAAGAGCGAAAATTGAAAGTTATTTTAAAAGCCTTGCTTTAATTAATTCCAAATATTTTATTTGTTAACAAACATAAGATGGCAACAGTTCAAAATTTTAAATCATTGAGATAATATTTCCGATCATTTCCATACAATTAAAATCACGAGAAATACGCAGACGACAATCTATTACGATTTATCTTTCTTTTTGTTGCATTAATAAAATTATTTTTATTCGCTAAAAAATAATGATAATAAAAATAAATCAGCACCTCTTGGCGCGATTGGCGCCAAAATTGAACCAAAGCCTGTTTACATATGGATTCACATATATTCCAAATTTCAACCAGAACGTCGTAGCATTACTTCTTGAGATAGGGCACTCACAATGGAAAAAAAGAACGGGCCGATTGCGCTGCCCCCTTTTTAGCTGATGACACCAAAACAAAATCAGCTCTTATACCAACTAAGGGCTACTTGCCGATAAATTTTTCTTTCATTCCGTTCATTATTTCTTGAGATACAGCAGTCACAATTGACGACAAAAAACGTTCTATAGCTCAACCCCCGTTTGAGTTATTGACACCAAAATTGAATCAGCACCTGTTCCTGTTAATGGCAACATATGGACCAAATTTTATTTGATTCCGCCAGTTACTTCCTGAGGAATAGCAATCACGCGTAACTCAAAAAACGTCCCGTTGCTCCACCCCCCTTGGAGGAATTCGCGCCAAAAACCAATGGGCACAAGTTCACATAGGGGCACATATGTGTACTAAGTTTCGTTCGATTTCATGCGGTAGTTTTTGCTGTA